>NC_079192.1:247291373-247418873 GCF_029499605.1 Hyla sarda
TAGGGAAATAGCTTTACAATATAAAGACAAATGTTATTTATTTCTAGTAAATAACAGACTTGCAGTAAGCTGAGTTAATCTAATTAAAATCCTGATATGCAATTTTATCAAACTTGTAATCATTGTAGGTTACCATGTGACTTTATAACAAAGACGCACCATGGGTAACATCTGCACAAGAGAAGCAAGACCTCAGGAACTGTTGGTCTGAGCAAACAATTAATGTGTTACAGGCAGCTAAGTAAAATATCCCACCAAAGAGCCATTCTATTCAATGTAACAAATGCCTTACTGGCGTTAGCTAATGAAAAACAAATGTATAATTTGATTTTCCAAAAGCTATGGGTATCCTATATAGACTACTAAGGTAACCTTTAAACATTCTCCCTGGGGTTTACATCTGAATTGTCTCATATTCAGGTAAACACAGTGGAGATAACTAATTCTATAAGTGGTTAAATCTCTGTCTGCCCATTTTATTCAATCCATCTCAAGAGAAATGTATAAAACTCACTGGGTATAAGCCATAGTCTACTCCATCATATTCTACTTTGTTCCTGTATATGTGCATTTGAGCAGGACAGAACCAGCAATGGCAAACAATGATCAAAAAGCAATTGTCAAGTACCTCTGTTGTAAAAATGTTAAATAAATATGGACACTACAAAGCATTGTTTTATGTTTGTTATACAGATTGTTTGCATACATGCTGTATAATACAATGATCAACAACAATCCATTCTCAGATTCACAGGGGTTCCAAAGGCTAGAACTCAAGAAATCAAGCCTTTATGACATCTCTTATTGATATGTAATAATAAAACTTAAAGTGTTCCTATTGTTGCAAGTAACTTTTCAGAATAAGCTGTTATGTTAGTAGATGAGGAGCAGCACTATTTTTGTATATGGCATTTCCTATCAGATTTCTGCTCTGCAGGCTTTGTCTCTAACTTTCAGTTGTCCCTGAGCTTGTGAGTGCAGCCTAATGTCTACAATGTCTCTCATACATTGTACCCACAGAAAAGAAAATCCTTCTCTTCTGTATTGCAAGTCACACCCTTAGAATCCGCAGCAGCATAGAGGACTATAGGATTATAGGATCATAGAGCAGTTCTGAGCAGTCTAGCTGTGGCTCAAGCCTTGAGGTGAGGTCTCATACTAAAAGTAAATCTCCATTTACCTCTGGCTTCCTTCAATCACTTGCTCTTCCATCTCCCTCCTTACCTCTCCCCTCTCTACAGACTTGTACGGGTAACATGTAAACTGATTGTCTGTTTTGTAAACTCAAGACAGAACTAAGCTGTTTTTTTTCAGAAGTTTGTGGGGAAAGGACTGTAAATGAGCTTGATAAGAGGAGAAAAAAATAATTTTCTCTTATAAGATATATTAAAGAGCTTTAATTCAATTACGCTATTTCTACAAAGTTTGTTAAACAATAGTGCCTAGATTGGACATCCTCTACTAGTTAATACAATTTACCTGTGCAGTATACTTTATAACATTTAGCTAATACATTGTAATATCACAGTTATGCTTAGTTACATACATCAGACACTATCCTCCCAAACTATTATGATTAGGAGCCAGAAGGTAGGGGTACCCGCTACTTATATTGATAGTTTAGTGACAGCAAGGTTATTGTAGGTTGTTTGCCGATTAGCTCAGTGGGCTGTTCGGGACTGCTGCGATGAAATTGCTTTGCCCTGAACAGCTGAGAGGACAGCGGAGGGTAGTTACCTTCCTTCCCGTTGTCCAATCATTGCTTGATTGCTCCAAGCCTGAGATCCAGTCTTGAGCAATCGAGCACAGAAAACACTGATCAATGCTATGCTATGGCATAGCATTGTTCAGCTTATGCAACCAAAGTATTGCATGTAATAGTCCCCTATGGGGACTAAAAAAAGTAAAGAAAAAAAGTAAACAAATGTGATTTAACCCCTTACCCAATAAAAGTTTGAATCACCCCCCTTTTCCCATTTAACCACTTAGGGACCAAAGGCATAAAGGTACGCCCTGACGCCCTGGTACTTAAGGATCAAGGGCCTACCTGTATGCCTGTGGGAATTCCGGGCGGGGACTGGACCGGGATGCCTGCTGAAATAATTCAGCAGGTACCTTATGCAAACCCCTGGGGATCAGACCGGCGATTTGCGGTGATTCCGAGTCATACGGGTCTCCGGTGACCCGAAAAATAAGGGGGATCGGGGCTGTCATGGATACCCACGATCCCCCTGAAGGGATAAGAGTGAGGTGGCAGGGTTGCCACCCCTCCTATCACTGCCATCGGTCGGTCAGAAGCAACCGACCAATGGCAGATCGGGGCGGGGGGGGGGTTAAAGTTTGGTTCCCCGCTCTGCCCACCCACTGTAGACGGGAAGAGCAGGGGAATCGTGATGTGACCGACACCAGAGGTTACTTACCGGCGACGATCGGTGGCGGCTGGCAGAGGACAACGATGAGGTGCAGCTCCCTACGGAGCCGGTGAGTTGTTGCCTAGCAACATCTGGAGGGCTACAGTTTGGACACCCCTTTTCAGTGGTCTCTAAACTGTTGCCCTCCAGATGTTGCAAAACTACAATTCCCAGCATGCCCAGACAGCAGTTTGCTGTCTGGGCATGCTGGGATTTGTAGTTTTGCAACATCTGGAGGGCCAAATTTTGGAGATCACTGTGCGGTGGTCTCTACCAACTGTGGCCCTTCAGATCTAGAAAAACCACGACTCCCAGCATGCACGTACAGCAAATGTACAGAGTACATTCACACTGGTGGGTTTACAGTGAGTTTCCTGCTTCAAGTTTGAGCTGCGGCAAATTTTTCATCGCAGCCCAAATTCCTAGTGGGAAACTCACCGTAAACCCCCACCAGTGTGAATGTACCCTAAAAACACTACACTGCACATAATATAGGGTAAACACTACATATACACCCCCTTAAACTGTCCCCTCAATAAAAATAAAAATAAAATTTGTACGGCAGTGTTTCCAATTATTTAAAACATATTTAAAAGAAGAAAAACTACCACAAGAGGACATAGTTTTAAATAAGAAGGGCAAATGTTTAATTAGGAATTATTACTTTACTGAGAGTAGCGGATGCATGGAAAAGCCTTCCTGCAGAAGTGATCGCTGCAAATACAGTGAAGGAGTTTAAACATATATGGGATAAGCATAAGGCTATCCTTCATATTAGATAGGGCCAGGAACTATTGATAGGATTCAGATTATTGGGCAGACTAGATGGGCCAAAAGGTTCTTCTCTGCCGACACCTTCTATCTTTCTATATTAAAATGGAGCCTCCAGCTGTTGCAAAACAACAACTCCCAGCATTTCTGGACAGCCACTGACTGTCCAGGCATGCAGGGAGTTTAGCAACAGCTGGAGACACCCTGTTTGGGAATCACTGGCATAGAATACCCCTAGGTCCACCCCTCCCCTATGCAATCCCTAATTCAGTCCTCAAATGCGCATGGTGCTCTCTCACTTCAGAGCCCTGTCGTATTTCAAGGCAACAGTTTAGGGCCACATATGGGGTATTTCCATACTTGGGAGCAATTGCATTCATATTTTGGGGGGCTTTTTCTCCTTTTACCCCTTATGAAAAGGAAAGGGGTCTACACCAGCCTGTTAGTGTAAAAAAAGAAAAAAAAATTACACTAACATGCTGGTTTTGCCCCATACTTTTTATATTTCTACAAGAGGTAAAAGGAAAAAAAGACACCCAAAATTTGTAACGCAATTTCTCCTGAGTACGGAAATACCCCATATGTGGGCGTAAAATACTCTGCGGACGCACAACAAGGGTCAGGAGTGAGGGTGCACTATGCACATTTGAGGCCTAAATGATTTGCACAGGGATGGCTGATTTTATAGCGGTTCTGACATAAACACCAAAAAATAAATACCCACATGTTAAACTACTTCCCTCACGTAACGTAACAAGGGGTATAGTGAGCCTTAACACCCCACAGGCATTTGACAAATTTTTGTTAAGGTTGGACGGGAAAATGAAAAAAATGTTCACTAAAATGCTGGTGTTACTCTCAATTTTTCATTTTCACAAGGGAAAATAGGAAAAAATTCCCCCAAAATTTGTAACCCCATTTCTTCTGAGTAGAAACATACCCAATATGTGGATGTAAAGTGCTCTGTGGGCGAACTACAATGCTCAGAAAAGGAGGAGCACCAATGGGCTTTTGGAGAGAAAATTTGACCGGAATTGAAGGCCACATGTGTTTCAAAAGCCCCAATAGTGGCAGAAAAATGAATACCCCCCCACACATGTGACCCCATTTTGGAAATTTTTGGAACAGTGGTCAGTGAAAATGAAAAATATAATTTTTTATTTGCACAGCCCACTGTTCCAAAGATCTGTCAAACACCAGTGGGTGTAAATGCTCACTGCACCCCTTATTAAATTCTGTGAGGGGTGTAGTTTCCAAAACGGGGTCACATGTGGGGGGGGGGCACTGTGCTGGCACCATGGGGGTCTTTGTAAACGCACAAGGCCCCTGCCTTCCATTCCAAACATATCCAATACATGCTTCAGTTTTGATCCACATCCGATAAAATCGTGGTTGACCGCGATTCTTCGTCCAGATTCAAAATTGGATTGAAATTGTGTCCGATTTTTACATTACTATGAGCTATGTACATTGTATTGAATTATGTGACTGTGTGATTTCATCAGATTTATTACACACAATTGTTTTTTACTCATGTGCAGTAGCCTCAAAATACTCTGGAAATTGCTAGAAACTTCAAGATTCTTCAAGATTTTTTTTTTTTTGTTAAAATAAAATGAAATTTTCTGCCATACGATTTTTTAATACAATTTTAAATTGGATGTCAAACAAATATTTAGAATACAATTGTATACAATTTCAGGGAATCAGATTTTGTCTGATTTTACTGTCTGTTAATCGGATGGTAAAATCAAGATGCGAACCAAACCTAAGTGATATGGTGTCTTAACCTAACATTTTTTATTTTGATTATCTCATTTAAATAGCTCTGATATATTCTGGAGATTATTACATAGATTCATAGATTATTACATCAGTCGTGTCTCCTTTGGGGCTTACAATCTAACCTTAGTATGCTCATGAAGTGTGGGAGGAACCCAGAGTACTTTTAGAAAACCCAGGAAGAACATACAAACTTTATGCACATAGTTTTGCAGCAGACATTGTCCATGGACAAGAAAAGCATTGTTAATAAAAAATAAATTAAAAAAATGGACACCTCACTTTAAAGCCTAGTTTCATCAAGCAAAAATACTTTTTCATAATCTAATAACAATAATTTTCAACTTTCTTATTCTGATCCCCAAATATCAATGACTTTATATATTTTTAAGCACAGTGTATATATTTGTATAATAGGCACAATAGTAAGGTAACCAGTAATTATTTTGTTCAGCAGACAGGAACATCAGTTCCCATTTAGCATGTACTTATTGCCCTTTATTGATAATATTTAATGAAGATAAAATATTTATTTTGGTGCACTACCATAAACTAGAAAAAGCTGTTTGAAATGGTAACTTTTAGCTCTTATGCTCTCTTTTCCATATAAGGTGCATATTATATAGACGATTCCTGAAAAGCATTGTATAGGCATGTGACTGCTGTTTTTCAGTTATACCAGCCAGGCTACACCTCAAAGTATGATTGGTTTTTATACCTGCTCTGTCTGCTATTGGGGTCATATTTTTATCTTTTGTATTGTTTGATTTCTCCATAATCCATCTCATATTGCTGATCACTTAGTCACCTCTAAGAAGTCGTTTTGCTCATCCCATGGTATCACAATACATTTTCACTATTACTTTTTAACAACTGGCTTCATTGAAAGGATTCTAGTATTACAGGTAATGTAAAGTCCATTAGGTCAGGCTCTTCATAGCATGACATGCAGTAAATTACAAGTGCTTCAAGCAGCTCAGCGAATTACAGTTCATCACTTTGAAAGGTTTTTCACTGCAAGACTACAGATATCAGATCTGGCAGTTAGGATCCAATTAACACTTTGGTCAGAATAATCAGATTGCGTGTGTTAGACTTGTATAATTCATTTATTGCTTCTATGCATCTTCTGTCTGTAGGTAAATTTGTTGCTGTTACTAGATTTCAATGGTTTGAATGAGGGCTTCTCTTGGTGGTGGATTATATATCAGGCTCTCCTGCACAGTGATAATGAACATCCCCTGTTCCAGCAATCTAGACCGCTTGTCCCTTAGATATCGTAGCCTGAAAGATTGCATGTTTCATAGCAGTTTTGTACACTGATCATGTCATTATTTATCTGCGGGAAGATGGCTTGCAGTTATCAGAAGTGTATTTGGTGTTAAGAGTGCACTTTTCTCCAGCGTGATCATTGTGTATGTTCCATTCCGGACCCATATATCGTAAATGACATATGCAATGACATTTACATGTGTACTGTCATGCACAACCATTCCTTGCTACACTGGGCACATTGCTAGCTCTGAATAATAATATAAAAAAAACTTTGATTTCAGAATCCTTTTAGAACACACACCAGTTATTCAGAATTACTAATAAGTGTCAGCTTATTGGATTTCTACTGATGAAGCTGTAAATGCTACTAAATATGGATATACTGTTAATATACTCTAGTAAACTGGACAATATTGTGTGAGCATTGTAATAGATAGTAGACTAGGTTTCCTCATGACAGGTGTATTTCTGTTACAGCTCTTCCTGGTTAGGAAATGTCAGCTATAATTAATCATCTTTTGTGTCATTACTCATTAATTTCACTACAATTATTCACCCACCGTGAGGGAACAATTAAAAAAAAACTATATTTCATCTACAGATACCCGAAGATATATCTATTTCAAGAATCACTCACTTTATAAGCTGAAGCAATCACTAGTAGTGAACAGGGTGGGGAGTTCAAATTCCAAACAGGTGTTCACTTGGCACTGTCAGCATAATATAGGGGGTATGTATGGAGGGGCTGGGAGCATCATCATAATCCCTGAGTCATTCTATAAAGACAGTAGAGACACAGTGCCTGTATTATTAACTGTCTTGGTTGAACATCCAATGGGAAATGTTGGATTTTTATTTAAAAAAACAAAAACAAAAAAACAACAATAATAATAATACAAAGTTAGCGTTTTCAACCTAATGCACAGAACATGCAAAGTCTCTGCAGCTTCATCTAAGCAATGATTCTAGGTGAAAATAGTTGAATATTGAGATATATATATATATATATATATATATATATATATATATATATCAGGGATGTGGAAATCCTATAGCCCGACGCCCGGGGCAAGTAGTTTTGGGCGCCGGGCAGGTGAATTGTTTATAGATTTAGCCCTGTATCGGGCTAGCAGGGACAGACCGACGTCCCCCTTATTTTTCTTTAATGCCGGTGTGAGGCGCAGGAGCCGATAGAAGTCTACACCTCACACCAGCACTCTGAGTGTATGGAGGGGGCGGTGGCCTCCAGCTGACTGCAGAGTCCCCTTATCTCCCCTCCCGGAGGATGGAAGGAGCTCAGAAGACACAGCAGGGTGAGAGAAAGGATGTAGACAGCTCCGTGCACAGCTCCATCCCCCGCACACAGCTCTACCCCTCCCCCTGCTCTTTCTTCACAGGACCTAATCCACCATGGGGAGGCTGCATGTTTGCATGGGGAAAACACAGAGCAGAGGGGGTGAGGGGGAGGACGGAAATCTCACCTCACACCGGCGGTGACTACAGCTCTGATGTCCACTCATGGCGGCTCAGGTGAGGAGGCAGAGAATACAGACGGCGGCAGGAAGGGTGGTTGTATATGTAGGGTGTGAGTGTATGTGTGATGTGTGTATGTAATGTATGATGGGGGGCAGCGGCAGGTGTATGTATGATGTGTGCATATGTATGGTGTATATCAGTGTTTCCCAACCAGGGTGCCTCCAGCTGTTGCAAAACTACAACTCCCAGCATGCCCTGGGCATGCTGGGAGTTGTAGTTTTGCAACAGCTGGAGGCACCCTGGTTGGGAAACACTGGTGGATATGTATGGTGTGAGTGTATGTGTGTATGATGTCTATGTGTGATGTGTATGTAATGTATGATGTGTATAATGTCTAAGTGTGATGTGTGTGTATGTAATCTATGATGGGGGGCAGCGGCAGGTGTATGTATGATGTGTGCATATGTATGGTGTGAGTGTATGTGTATATGTAATGTATGATATGGGAGGCAGCAGCAGGTGTATGTATGATGTGTGCATATGTATGGTGTATATGTATGTGTATATGTAATGTATGATATGGGGGGCAGCAGCATGTGTATGTATGATGTGTGCATATGTATGGTGTGAGTGTATGTGTATATGTAATGTATGATATGGGGGGCAGCAGCAGGTGTATGTATGATGTGTGCATATGTATGGTGTGAGTGTATGTGTATATGTAATGTATGATATGGGGGGCAGCGGTGGGTGTATGTATGATGTGTGCATATGTATGGTGTATATGTATGGTGTGAGTGTATGTGTGTATGTAATGTATGATGTGGGGGGGGGGCAGTGGCGTGTGTATGTATGATATGGGGGCAGTGGCTGGTGCATGTATGATATGTGTATGCATGAATGTTTTGTATAGGAGCGGACTGTCACGTCGGGCATTAGGGCAGTTGTGCCATCTAATTTTATTTATTTTTAGTGGCACCCACACTAAATTGCACCCCCAGAATCCCGCCCCCTTCATACTCACCCGCCAACCAAGAGCCCCACGGATGCAGACAAACACGCCCGAACCAAAACTACAACTCCCAGCATGTTGGACCATAACCTAAACTGTAGAACTATAAAGTGCCACATGCTGGGAGTTGTAGTTTTTGTTCGGGTCAGCTGCAGAGCCATAGGCTGCATCAGGGCATGCTGGGTGTTGTAGTTACTAACTGCAATTCCCAGTATTCCTTGACACATCCTATGGCTCTGCAGCTGACACAAACCAAAACTACAACTCCCAGCATATTACACAATAACCTTAACTGTCCTACTATACAGTGCAACATGCTGCAACACCCACACAACAATACGCTGTATCAGGGCATGCTGGGAGTTGTAGTTATCTAGTAACTAAATGCAACTTCCAGCATTTTCTGACACAAAATGCAGCACAGAAACTGGAGAAGCAGAACCCCCCAGTAACACATAAGTCCCTATTGAGACTGAAAAATAGTGATTAAAATATTTTAAAAAGTGCGTATATATGTGAATAAGCCCCTTTCCTAATAAAAGTTTCCAATTTTCTTTAAATAAAAATAATTTACAAAAATAAACATAAGTGGTATCGCTGCATGTGGAAATGTCCAGACTATTAAAATATAATGTTAATTAAACCGTACGGGGAACGGTGTAAATGTAAAAAATAGTCCAGAATTGTTCATTTTTGGTCACTTCATATGAGAAATTTTTTATAAGGTGATCAAAAAGTTACATCTAGACTTATCTGGGCTTGCCTCGGGTGTAAGAGGAGCTACAGCTCTCCCTCCGCTAATAGTCTGGCATGCTGCGATCACCTATTAAACCATTAGATCACCGCTGTCAGCAGTGTCTAAAGGGATCTTATATCCATCCCTGGTGGTCTAGTGGGGGGGATCAGACTATTTTGGTTGAAATTATTTCATCAACCAGGACAAGTGGATTTTCTTGAGGGACAAGTAGATTGTGTTCCGCTTTAGTCCCTTGGACAAGTAGTTTTTTTTTTTATTTCCACACCCTTGTATATATATATATATATATATATATATATATATATATATATATATATTCTTCTGTGTCAAACTGAAGACAAACAAATGTACAGTATTGCCCTAGATGTCTGAGAGTACTGTATTATGATTCAATACAACTCAGAGTTCTATATCTCTATTGTGTCTCCACTTGATCCAAAGGAAGGCAAAAAACACTTGTGAGGCTTTTGCCAATTGTCCTATACTGGGGAAAAATTCCTTCCCAACTCCAAATATGAAAATTAGAATAAATCCCTGGATCAATGTTCTGTCCCTATAGATCTAGTATCCATCACCTGTAATGTCATTATTCTCCAAAGACACATCCAGGACCCTTTTGAACTCTTTTATTCAGTTTACCATAACCACATCCTTTGCAAGAAAGTAAAAGTAAAGTAAAGAAACCCAAGAGCTGAAATAGGGCCGTATGCAGATACTGTTACTTAAAGAACTTCAGATTCCATAAAAAAAACAAAAAATTTGATACCAGTAATTTGCTGAGTCCGTCATTTGCAAAGCCCTTGTACAAAACAAGGACTCTCAAGCGTTACTGTCATTTGTAGAAATTAGGGATCGACCGATATCATTTTTTTAGGGCTGATACCGATAAACGGTGGAGGTTAGGGACGATAGCCGATAACTTATACCGATATTTCGGTATAAGTTATCGGCTATTCATCCCCCGTGACACCGCTGCAGATCATTGATTTAAAGCAGGCGCTTTAAATCAATGCACTGCAGTGGCTTTTGTGGGGCCATAGGCCGCTGCCGCGACCCGTTTCTCTCCCCCTGCCTGTCCGGGGGTCCTGAATCCTATGACCGCCACCGCTCCCCCCACCGCCACCGCACCGTTCCCCCCACCGCCGCCGCACCGCTCCCCCCACCGCCGCACCGTTCCGCGCCCCCTATCGCCGCACCGCCCCAGCCCCATTGCCTCCCCCATCCCAGGTTTTATAATTACCTGTTCCCGGGGCCCTGGGTCCACTCTACAACTGGCTACGGTGGCGTCCTCCTGAGCTGTCACTGTGCGCACAGCAGGAGCCAGAAGTAGCGTGGGCCCCGGGAACAGGTAATTATAAAACCGGGGATGGGGGAGGCAAAGGGGCCGGGGCGGTGTGGTGGGGGGTGCGACGCGGTGCGGCGGGTAAGGGGGCGGTCACGGTGCGGTGGGTCGGGGGGGTGGTCGCGGGGCGGTGCGGGGATCATTATCGGCTTATCGGCAAGGTAATTGCCGATACCGATAATGCCCAAAATCGTGATTATCGGCCGATAATATCGGCCAAACCGATAATCGGTCAATCCCTAGTAGAAATGTCTGACATGTTGTCCAGGCATGTGAAAGGTTTTTACCGCTTTTCACATAAAACTTTGCATGACAAAAATCACCAGATCTGTATCTCTGATCTCCCCTTTAAAAAGTTTATTTCATGTTCACCGCGTCTTCATTGGACTTGCTATCAGTTGTTTTGTGGTATTTTTCCCATTCCATAGCAGTTAAATTTATCATGTGATATATATATAGCTCTGAACTCATAGCCCATAAACTAGTATGTGCTATTCTGAAAGAAGGAAATTTAAATAGATGCAATTTAGCATCAAGTATATAAAACAAATCCTTAACTCATAATAAAACAAAAGTAAAACAACTTACATTTGGTAATAAAACACGTCAAATCTGTGTTCTTTAGGTCCATGCCACCAATATGTATATATATATATATATATATATATATATATATATATACACACACACAGTGCATTTGTAAGCAGCACAGTTTAAACACAAACAAATAAACTAAAAAGAATGTATTATGTTCTTTTAGAGATAATAACTACAGAACTGCATATAAAACTTGTGTTCATTTATAAGCTAATGTGAGATGGAAAGCATTGCACTTGTATTATTTGGCATACAAAAGCATCAATAAGCACATTTTCTAAATGTTTCTCAAACAAACAAATGTATTTTTCATCTTTACATAATAAAAAGGTGTAATCTATCTGAAAACACAAGTGGCTGGCAAGAGATTTTTTTTTCGAATGGTTTGATTTCCGAGTGTTTGCCGTTCCTGTTGCATTTTGCTTGTACATGTTTGACTCATGCTGGTGTACCTCATGAGCTACCAGCATGATGTCACGGCTTAACATTGCTTTTAACTAACACAGTCTTGAAGTTCTCAATCACAAAGTACCCAAGATGCTGATATAATGTGTATTGAAAATACAACAAACTTAGCATATATGTTTTTCAATCATACAGTTGTATGAATAGCCATATGCTATTAATAAAATAACAATAAGATGCATATAAATAATAGCACCCTGTTAAAACTCAAGAGAGTTTACCACATTGTCAACTTCTGTGATTATTTAGATGCTTAACCCCTTAAGGACAAAGAACGTGTGGGTAAGCCCTTGAGTCTTGGTACTTAAGGACCAGGGGTATACCTGTATGCCCTTGTCCCGTTATCGGTGTTTAAAGCACGCTCACAGGCTGAGCACACTTTATACCCAGTGGGTCCCGACTGCTATCAGCAGCCAGGACCCAGCGTTAATGCAAGGCATCCCAGATCGGCCTGACACCCGGCATTAACCATATGTATATATATATATATATATATATACATATACATATACATACATACATATATATATGTATATATATATATATATATATATATATATATATATAGTAAAGTCATCTGGACTACGATTGTGCAAGAAGGAGCCCAAACAAATGGCCACTTTATCCTTATCCTGCAACTTTTCTATGGTGGTGTTACAGCAATAGCTTGTAGAGAATAGCTTGTAGCTGTAGTGAAGTCCTGCCCACTACCACATATTGTGCTATATTAGGTGGATTTGCTTCCCATTAGTGTAACATAGCAACATAGTTCATAAGGTTAAAAAAAAGACCAGAGTCCACCAAGTTCAACCTATATCCCTAATGAGTCCCTACTGAGTTGATCCAGGGGAAGGCAAAAAAAACTCATACTAGAGGTAAAAATTCCTTCCCGACTCCAAATATGGCAGTCAGAATGAATCCCTGGATCAACGTTCTGTCCCTATAAATCTAGTATACATAACCAGCGATGTTATTATTTTCCAAAAAGGCATCCAGACCCCTTTTGAACTCTTTTACAGAGGTCACCATGACCCCCTCCTCAGGCAGAGAATTCCACAGTCTCACTGCTCTTACAGGAAAGAACCCCTGTCTGTGCTGGTGTAGAAACCTTCTTTCCTCTAGACGTAGAGGATGCCCCCTTGTTATTGATACAGTCCTGGGTATAAATAGATCATGGGAGAGACCTCTGTACTGTCCCCTGATATACTTATACATAGTTATTAGGTCTCCTCTAAGCCTTCTTTTTTCTAAACTAAATAACCCTAATTCTGATAATCTTTCTGGGTACTGTAGTCCTCCCATTCCCCGTATTACTCTGGTTGTCCGTCTATGAACCCTCTCCAGCTCCACTATATCTTTCTTGTACACTGGTGCCCAAGTACTGTACACAGTATTCTATGTGTGGTCTGACTAGTGAGTTGTACAGTTGTAGAATTATTTCCTTGTCATGGGTATCTATGCCCCTATTTATGCACGTTCACACTGAGCACATGTCACAGATGTGACAGAGTCTGGAGACGCCGTGGAGAACATTTTTCTGCCTGCAACATCCTCCAGCATGACTGGTATGGCAGTGGGTCAGTAATGGTGTGGGGTGGCATTTCTTTGGGGGGCCGCACAGCCCTCCATGTGCTTGCCAGAGGTAGCCTGACTGCCATTAGGTACTGAGATGAGATCCTCACACCCCTTGTGAGACCATATGCTAGTGCGGTTGGCCCTGGGTTCCTCCTAATGCAAGACAATGCTAGACCTCATGTGGCTGGTGTGTGTCAGCATTTCCTGCAAGAGGAAGTCATTGATGCTATGGACTGGACCGCCTGTTCCTCAGACCTGTATCTGATTGAGCACATCTGGGACATCATGTCTCGCTCAATCCACCAACGCTGGGATGCACCACAGACTGTCCAGGAGTTGGCAGATGCTTTAGTCCAGGCCACCTCATCAGGAGCATGCCCAGGCATTGTAGGGAGGACATACGGGCACGTGGAGGCCACACACACTACTGAGCCTCATTTTGACTTGTTTTAAGGACATTACATCAAAGTTGGGTCAGCCTGTGATGTGTTTTTCCACTTAGATTTTGACTGTGACTCCATATCCAGACCTCCATGGGTTGATAAATTTGATTGCCATTGATAATTTTTTTGTGATTTTGTTGTTAGCACATTCAACTATGTAAAGATGAAAGTATTTCATACGATTAGTTCATTAATTCAGATCTGAGCAGTGTATTTAGTGGGGACATGCTCAGGGGCTAACTTTAAACAGACTAACCTCTGGAAGGCAAACTCCTGGGAATCCCAGTTTTGTATTTAATAAATAGTGTATATTGAACCAGTATTGTATAATAAACGGAAACTCTCAAATTATGCAGATTAGGGTTAACCTTCCATTATTGCATCTATAAGAGATATCAATAGCAACTTTGTGCATCAGTACCAATCATACTGGGGTGCAGGTCTATTGTCTGATTACCATAGATCTCTATCAAGAAGTCAACTTCTTCTAGTGGTGGCCTTCTAAGTCTGGGCTATTCCTCTGCCATCCATTAAAAGACTTGTCCAGGTCAATGTTGCTCAGGCCACTGTTACTCTCACAGGCCACATCCCAAAATAATGGTCTATTCTAGGGCTCTCTGTAGCCACAGATGAGACAGTGCTGAAATACTGTTTATAGCTTTTAGCAGACTGACCAACGGGCACAAAGACCTGGCATGGATGGCCATTCATCCAAGCATGCCCGTGGACTTTACTGAGAAAACAACTTTCCACCTCTTTTGACAATGCCTGCTTGCCCAGGCCCTGTTGGATTCCCTGGGATATGAACTCAGAGACTATGGGGGAGATTTATTAAAACTTGTGGGAGTTGTGAGCAATCTGATTGGTTGCTATGGGCAACTGGGCAAATGTTTCATAAATCTCCCCTTATGTTCCCAGGTATAGCCTATCACATCCCTCGGTGCTTTACGAATCACATGGTTGGAACTATCTAGAAGTAGAAGTCCTGGTACCTTATACATATACAGACACTTTATGGGTTCCCAGAAAACTCCTGATAATAAAAATGAAGAGGATATCCATCCAGAACTACTGAAGGCTGGTCAACAGCCTGCTCAGAGATTATTCCATCATGGACAGTCTGGGCATTGCAGAAAAAGAGGATTAACACCGCACTCCATTTCCATCCTCTCTTTCTGTGTTTTGTCACTCAAGAAAGCTTTGGGCCTGTCATCTCTCCTCCCTATCCCTTCTTTCCCAACCCCTATCCCCTATTACTGCCTGCAATGATTTATTGTTTGATTTAATAATGTGTACAGAAATGTTAGTGTAAGTGTATGATGTATACAGTGAAAAAAAAATTGGATGAAACACTGTTTTTTTTTCACCATTAAGGCCATTGGCTAAAAATTTTACCTAACATTTAAACCAAAGATATTTTAGTGTTTCTTTTATTATTAAAAGGTCATATATTAAAGTTGAAATTTGATTGGTCGCTGTAAAAATTCGACTTTCCCTGTGCACTAGTTTTGAGAAAGCTCCCCATTCATCTCTAATAGAAAAAGTCAACAGGTTTCAGTAGAGAAACCTGAGAATCCCTTATGCTTTATTATTATAGCCAGGAGACTCCAAGAAAAGAAAATACTGTGATATGAAATGTTTTGATGAATCTGACATTGGTGCATACAGTGTAATAATATTATAATTCTTACTAGCATATACATTTGTAACCTGTTTATGGAATATGTTCCAAAGTCTTCTGCTAACAGTTTTACAGCAATAAGAAAATAGTCTCAAATATTCCTAAGCAAAATTTAATGCTATGCCAACCCTTCTAAAATGTAAGTTCTAGAATTTCACACTAGATGTGTCTCAAGTGTAAAGCATTAGTCTATAAAAGGAATAAAGTTACCACAGAAAATTATTGGCAATTTTCTGTCTCCAAACGCTGTAAATACAGTTGCTTTTTTCCATCTGAACAAAATGTCAAAATAGAAAAATATTCCAGCCAGACATTTACGTACAACTACAACACCTTACAGATCTTTTACTTTTCTAACGTGTGGAATTCTACAATACACTAATACAAACAATAAAACAAGTCAACACATGATCGCTTGATCTAAAAGGATATAAACAGGTAATTGTGAGGGATCTATGCCCCATTTTAACAGGCAAACATTAGCTGTAACCTTATAAAATATGCATCCCAGTGAAAATGTTTTTTGCCCTAAAGGGTAACTATCATTTGCACCAGTGGAGGGATACAAGTGAAACTAAAAGTGCAATTATGCTATTAATCCAGATCACAGAGAACACAAATACAGAGGACATAGAAGTTTGGAGTTTTCTAAATATATAAAAAATTGGTATAAAAGTAGTCTTCCTCCTATAGAGAAACATTGTACATCGCTGAGTGATTATATGATTGGACATGCAGTGGATATTTTGTCAAGGAAAAAGCTCAAACATCCATTGTTCTTCAACAAGGAATGCCTATGCTTTGTTGTGTTGTATGAAAGGGTAAAGGGAGCAATGTGGTAAATAAAATATCCAATTGTAAATAATTGGCATAAGAAGTAACCCAAATCTGAGTAACTATAATTTCTGTAAATAATATGCAAATGCCCGATGATGTACAATATAATAAATGACTCCATGCTTCCATGTGAAGAGCTGTAAAATGTTACATTTTTTCAATACTGTCAAAATGCAACTAATTCCAGATTATTTGTTGAGTCACAATCAGAAGCTGATGGCTTCCAAGGAAAGAAAATCCCTCTCCCTGCTAATGTAATACACTCAATACCCCCTGCAAATTACAATGACTGCATCGTGCAAACCACATATTAACTAATTAAAAATTAATTTGCAATCATTTCTAGTAATAAATATAAATTAGATGCAGCTAATTACTGCTGAAAATAATTTCATCTATGATGGTGTTATGTCTCTAAGTAAGCAATGAAAATCCGTATCATTTAACAATACCCAAACTGAGCATTGAAACATGGCCAAATCATAATTACACTGAAATATGCACACATTACAAAAAATATTCACTTGATTGTCTTAGAATTTTTCTAAATATGGAAGAAGCTACAATGAACATTTAAACTGTAATACATTTCCTAATTGCATTCATTCCTTTTCTCATACTATTTACTATTAGACTGAAAAATTGATATTTAAGAGTCTAATAAAAATCATATAATGTTTACCGGACAAGTTTAAGAATAGTAATCCCTTCATAATACTCTCAAGATTAACAAGTCAATACAAATTTCAAGGTGCTGCTGTTGCACCCATTAAACCAAACATTGTCAAATCCCTGACCAAAGCTTCAGCATCTCTGTAAAATATACAAGCATTAATGTCTACGTCTAAAATGTGTATACAATACTGCTTCTCAGGAACATAGCCTTGTTAGGTATGAAATTAGTAGTAATATCTGTCCCTGGTACTTGACAGGTCACAAAGGCCCCTCTGCCATATAAAAAGACACCAGCATTTTGTATGGCTTTAGGCAACTGTGAGCCCTACAACACATTTTGCATTTAAGCCTAGGAGTTTACATTACAGTCAATTAATGAGTATTACACAACTTAGGCAAAATAGGTATAAATCAAAAAATTATTTTGCCAAAAATAATGTTTCTAGGAAAAAGTACATTACCACAGGTATCCAACAGTGAAATATAGTAGTAACTAAACTAGATTTATTAAAAACATATTATTTGAAAAGCTGGTGATCCAGCAATAGTTTTTTCTCTTGTTACTTCTTCTAGACAAGGTAACACGGGCGCATCCGCAGCGTATTTCCCACTGAGGATGTGCCGACGGCAGTCACAAGCAGACACAAAGAGCTACCTGGCTGCAGCTGGGAGCTCGCTCTACAGTCCCTCTGTGACTGTTGTTGCCACATCCGCAGCATGAAATACGCTGTGGATGCTCCCCGCGTGACCCTGCCCTATAGTTCAAAAATGTATCTAAAAACAATAGTTGCACCTTCATGAATCATTCTAGATAGCCTGTATTCTTGTATACAGGCTGTAGACTGACATAATCTGGCTTAACCTCTTAATGGGTCCCGATCCTGTGATATAACGCGGGATCACACGGCGACCCCGCATCATATGGCGGCGGGCCCGGTGTCATAGTGAAGCCGGGACCCTCCGCTAATAGCGCGCAGCACTGATCGCGGTGCCGCACGCTATTAACCCTTTGGCCGCGCGCTCAAAGCTGAGCCGTGCAGCTAAAAACCAAAGTAAAAGTGCCCGGCTAGCTCAGGGAGCTGTTCGGGATTGCCGCGGCATCCCGTACAGCTGTAGCACAGCAGGAGGTCTTCTTACCTTCTCCTGCGCTGTCCAATCGCCGAATGAATGCTTCAAGCCTGAGATCCAGGCTTGAGCAATCAATTGCTGAAAGCACTGATTGATCCATTTCTATGGAGATGAATCAATCCCTGTAAAAGATCAGTTAATGCAATGTTATAGCCCCCTATAGGAGCTCTAATATTGCATAAGAAAAGTGTAAAAAAATCATTAACCCTTTCAATTATCCCCAGAAAAATAAAAAAGTTATAGGGGTCAGAAGATGACCATTTTAATTGTATCAATTTTCCTGCATGCATTCATGATTTTTTTCTGAAGTAATACAAAATCAAACCTATACAAGTAGGGTATCATTATAACCGCTTGGACCTACAGAATAAAGATAAGGTGTCATTTTTGCCGAAAAATGTACTGCGTAAAAACGGAAGCCCCCAAAACTTACAAAATAGTGTTTTTTCATAAATTTTGTCGCACATTGATTTTTTTCCCGTTTCACCGTCGATTTTTGGGTAAAATTACTAATGTCATTACTTAGTAGAATTAGTGACGCAAAAAATAAGCCATCATATAGAATTTTAGGTGAAAATTTTTAAGAGTTATGATTTTTTAAAGTTAAGGAGGAAAAATTGAAAATGAAAAAACGGAAAAAGCCCGGGTCCTTAAGGGGTTAAGCAGTATGGCGGCAGGGAGGTTCTACTTCCAAACACCATGTTGCTGAATGTTGTAGCATTTGGTGTGAAGGAAGTTTTTGTGCTCAAGGCATTGACACATTGAGAAGGTATTTTAACTGGGCATTGACAGTACAAGGGCTGCAGCCAGCTAGTCTATGAAAAAGAACAGAAGTCCTCCCCGTGTAGACTTAGAGTACACAGAGAACATGGTCTATTATCTTGTTGAGAAACTGTAGCCTCAGACACAACTACCAACTTAATTACAGTCGTGGCAGTAAATGTTAGCACCCCTGAAAATTTTCAAGAAAATGAAGTATTTCTCACAGAAAAGGATTTGAAAATTTGAAAGGATAGAAAAAGCAAATTGGACACAATGTCACACCAAACTCCAAAAATGGGCTGGACAAAATTATTGGCACCCTTTCAAAATTGTGGAAAAATAAGATTGTTTCAAGCATGTAATGCTCCTTTAAACTCACTTGGGCAAGTAACAGGTATGAGTAATATAAAAATCACACCTGAAAGCAGATAAAAAGGAGAGAAGTTCACTTAGTCTTTGCTTTGTGTGTCTGTGTGTGCGATACACACTAAGCATGGACAACAGAAAGAGGAGAAGAGAACTGTCTGAGGACTTGAGAACCAAAATTGTGGAAAAATATTAACAATCTCAAGGTTCCAAGTCCATCTTCAGAGATGGACAGGTGCGCAACATTATGAAGAAGTTTGCAACCCATGGCACTGTAGCTAATCTCCCTGGGCGTCAACGGAAGAGAAAAATTGATGAAAGGTGTCTCTGCAGGATAGTCCGGATGGTGGACAAGCAGCCCCAAACAAGTTCCAAAGATATTCAAGCTGTCCTGCAGGCTCACGGAGAAAACTATCTGTCGACATTTAAATGAAATGAAACACTATGGTAGGAGACCCAGGAGGACCCCACTGCTGACACAGAGACATAAAAAAGCAAGACTACATTTTGCCAAAATGAACTTGAGTAAGCTAAAATCCTTCTGGGAAAACATATTGTGGACAGATGAGACCAAGATAGAGCTTTTTGGTAAAGCACATCATTCTGCTGTTCACCGAAAAGGGAATGAGGCCTACAAAGAAAAGAACACAGTACCTGCAGTGAAATATGGTGGAGGTTCAATGATGTTTTAGGGTTGTTTTGCTGTCTCTGGCACTGGGTGCCTTGAATGTGTGCAAGGCATCATGAAATCTGAGGATTACCGAAGGATTTTCGGTCGCATTGTACAGCCCAATGTCAGAAAGCTGGGTTTGCATCCGAGATCTTGGGTCTTCCAGCAGGACAATGACCCCAAACATCAAAAAGCACCCAGAAATGGATGGCAACAAAGCACTGGAGAGTTCTGAATTGGCCAGCAATGAGTCCAGATCTAAATCCCATTGAACACCTGTGGAGAGATCTTAAAATTGCTGTTGGGAAAAGGCGCCCTTCCAATAAGAGAGACCTGGAGCAGTTTGCGAAGGATGAGTGATTCAACATTCCGGCTGAGAGGGGTAAGAAGCTTATTGATGGTTATAGGAAGCGACTGATTTCAGTTATTTTTTCCAAAAGGTGTGCAACCAAATATTAAGTTAAGGGTGCCAATAATTTTGTCCAGCCCATTTTTGAAGTTTGGTGTGACATTATGTCCAATTAGCTTTTTTCTTCCCTTTTTTGGTTTAGTCCCAATACACACAAAGGGAATAAACATGTGTATCGCAAAACATGTGTTACTGCAATCCTTTTCTGTGAGAAATACTTCATTTTCTTGAAAAATTTCAGGGGTGCCAACATTTAAGGCCATGACTTTAAGTTTGGAACTAAGAATTGTTACTCTAAGAAAAAATTGCCCAGCCTGTGTACCTGTTGTAGCTGCAAAGCTAATTTTCTCTTGTAAAACAACAGTTGAGTTGTGTAAAGCTTGTGTTTGGACTGTCTTTATCTACTGCTCAATCACTTCTGTGGTAACTGCTGGACCCCCTCACCTTGCACAAGGTTTACCCCCTAGTCACGTTACACAGCATATTTTAGGCATCTGTTTCGTTTGGTTGTTCTGCACTGTGTAGTACAACATACATTATATAGCAATAAATAGGCATCTTTCGATTTCAGTGGCAACACACCAGTTGTATGGCTTTCACTGCATACAGTTATTCTAAACAAGATGCTCTTAATGAAAAAGAAATAAAATATTCCATCTGTCCCCCCAAAAAATCCTGTACAGTCCAGTCCAGTTTTCAGTGTATGAGAAAAAAAAAATACCCGTTTGTGATTTTTTGAGCATACTTAGCCAGTGGCCTCCAACCTGCGGACCTCCAGATGTTGCAAAACTACTACTCCGGGCATACTGGGAGTTGTAGTTTTGCAACATCTGGAGGTCCGCAGGTTGAAGACCACTGCTTTAGCAGGTCCTTGTGATTGTAATTACCGTCATTACATTGGTAATTATTATACAGTATATCCATTTATTGAGATATAGATGTGTGTAACATATAATCATTATGATTGATTATAGTTTTCTTTTAAATTATTTATTTATTATCTATTTATTTTGTTTTAAGTCTTCTAAAAGAAAAAAAAAAGAAACCCAGGTTGGCAACCCAAATAGTAGATTGTTCCTAGCAAACAAACACTAAAGAGGACACTTGTATCACTCCATAACTGAGTCAGTGATCATGATTAGAGATGAGCGAACTTACCGTAAATTCGATTCATCACGAACTTCTCGGCTCGGCAGTTGATGGCTTTTCCTGCAAAAATTAGTTCAGCTTTCCGGTGCTCCCGTGGGCTGGAAAAGGTGGATACAGTCCTAGGAGACTCTTTCCTAGGACTGTATCCACCTTTTCCAGCCCACCGGAGCACCAGAAAGCTGAACTAATTAACTGCCGAGCCGAGAAGTTCGTGACGAATCAAATTTACTGTAAGTTCGCTCATCTCTAAATAAAAGTTGGGGCAAAGCTCAACAGAAAACCGAGGTTGTTGCAGAACCATTTTTTGTGATGAAAGAGAAGATTCATATAAATGAATAAGGGATGCTCTGCTCTCCTGAGTGCTGTCTTCCCAATGTATAGCAAAAAATTTACAGCAGGGGATTAACCTGCTGTCTATGACCTTTGACTGGCTGGGCATGCTCATACAAGTAAGTACACAGGGGGGGCTGGCAGAGTGTAGCAGCTGTACCAGGCCCCATAGACCTTAAGGTGTATGTTGTATGGATAAACCACACATTTCTCGCGCTGCAGATTGCTCACATCTGCTACATTTCTGGGTTATACAAGATTAATATTTTTTTAAAGCATGAATGAAAAACAAAATGTAACTAACATTTAATTTTGTGGAATAAAAAAGCAGTTGAAACATGTAAAGCATTTAAAAAGAGACTAAAATCCTAATAAAGTATCTCTGTAAGTTTTTTTTTTCTGTTCAAATAAAAATGTGGCAACGTCGCGCCATGTAAAATATAATGTAAGCTATAGGATAGCTTTGACCTTTTATGAATAGTTCTTCATAACAAAAAAAAAAATCTCACATCTGTTTCCAATCTCATTACATGTCTTATTTGTATAACCTTATTTTTTAAAGGTTGAATTTTTAAATTAAATGTGAATGTCCAGGTTGTGCTCAGTCACTGCAATGAGCAGAGTTTATTTATTTGATTCTGCTCAACAATACAGTCTTTGCTGTTAAAATGACACTGTCAAGAGCAGCAGCTCACATGTAAATAACTTCTTGTGACACAGACAGTATATCTAATTTAGAAGATGGCACATCTCACATCTTAACATGAATTATTTACAATTCTGAATAATATGTTAAAATAACATCCTGTTAGGTCTGTATTTTGCAGTCATTTACAGTAATATACAGTATAACCAAGAATGATTAAATTCATATATTATTTGGACAAACTGCACATAATCTTGTAGATGTGGCATTTGAAGGAATTTTGGCAATTGTGTAAATAGAATGCCTAGACTTCCTAAACCTTACAGTTCATCAGATTATCCACTCAAGGTGAATAAATGAAGGCATTGTTCCTACAGTGCAATTGGGATGCAGTTTATCTTGTCTGTAAGAGGGACATGCTGAGGGTACGTCCAGCAAGGAACCATAAAGGGAGCCATGGTGGCCTTCTGGGACAGGGGGCTGGAGTGTAGGTTTAAGAGCAGGTACATGAGTAAATTAAGAAAAATGGCATTTATCAATTGTCTGGTCATTCCTGGGAGCCTCAGTAGGGAGTGAATAGAGCAATAGAACAAGGACAAGAAAGGGAAAGTGGAGGACAAATAGATAAAAGTGCTGATCATTCACAAGTGCACTGCCCTTTTTATCTAAAAAATGTACTTTAATTTGACAGTTTAGGCTACATTCACACTAACTTTAATGTCCGTCAAACACTCTTTTTGGAGTTTGACTTCCGTCATTCTGACAGGGTGCAATAGGCAATAACGGGTCTCAATGGACCCCATTATAGTCAATGGGGTCCATCGGGCACCAATATTTTCAGAGAGAATAACAGGAGAAAAAGATGGTGCAAGTGCTATTTTTTCTCCTGCTATTCTCCACGGCAGGTCCAGATGGCCGTCACACTACCCGGTCATAACAGTAATGTGAAAGGGGCCTTAGACTAGCCTGTTGCTGGTGGAATCATTTGTAAAATGATCGATTTCTAACATTCAAGGCCAATCATAGTCTTATGTGAATGGCCTACTCTATCCATTTTTGAGGAAACTGTTGAATGATTAAAGGGGAATTCCAGTGAAAAACATTTTTTCTGGCTCCAGAAAGTTAAACTGGTTTGTAAATTACATCTATTAAAAAATCTTAATCCTTCCAGTACTTATCAGCTGCTGAAGTAGGAGTTGTTCTTTTCTGTCTAACAACAGTGCTCTCTGCTGACACCTGTCTCAGGAACTGTCCTGAGCAGGAGCAAATCCCTATAGCAAACCTCTCCTGCTCTGGACAGTTCCTGAGACAGACAGATGTGTCAGCAGAGAGCACTGTTGTCAGACAGAAAAGAGCAACTCAACTTCAGCAGCTGATAAGTACTGGTAGGATTAAGATTTTTTTAATAGAGGTATTTTACAAATCTGTTTAACTCTCTGAGGCCAGTGAAAAAAAAAAAAAAGTTTTTCACCGGAATACCCCTTTAAGTCAATAGACTGCTAATCCACTCTGCATGCATTGGTCCTAACTCCACTGCAGCTGGCAGCCAGGTATTGAAAACTTTAATGTGTGAATGGGTAAACGAGGGCCACAGAGTCTGAGAGTATGAGTAGAGAACATAAACTGGGGCAGCTTATTTAGTACAGAATTGTTGAAACTAACCCAGTATTTTTTGTTCTCGCAAGAGTAACAGAGCTGCACAGGAGTAGTCTTCAACAGAAACCCCACAGGACCTGAAAGTACAAGAGGAAACTCAGGAGCAGCATAGGAAATCGCTTTCAGGTAGGAAAGCTAAATTGAGAGGCTTATGAAGCGCAGGATTTCAGAAACAGGGCTAGGGTATTATTTTTTCTTGCAGGTGTACAGAAGCTACCCTAGCGATGCATCAGGAATAATGTCCAGCAAAAGAATCAAAGGACCTCACTGTACCTATAGGAACTGGGAATCAGCAGCATACATAGAAAACAGCAAGTTTTGTGGCCTTGCATATTTTTGGGAAGTATTAAAAGGCTTGGTATCCCACAGAAGGATGACATTTTACACAAAGACTAGTACAATGGCTGTATGCATATTAGGCATTTACTGAACCTAACAACTAAAGCATTGGTATGCAGGGAACATTGGAAAAGTAGCTTGGACAGGTTTTCTAAGCATTAGTACAAGAACCATAATATTTGCGACTGGAAGGACTCAGGTCCCTCACAATCTTAGAGGCTGTTGGTTATGGACCACAGTAAGTATATGACATATTTAATGGAATGGAGTTGTTTGTCAGTGGGTAGACAAAGGTGGGAAATTACCCTTGTTTGCAGAATAGAAATAATGTTGGGCTTTGTAGCTGGATGTCACAATCAATTGAGGTCCCCAACTAAATATATGTTGTTTTATAAATAGTGGTTGACTCCACAGTGTGTCTTGTGTGTTTATTGGGGTGATGTTCCCTGGAGGGATTTAATATTTGCCTTATTCTTGAAATCCTGATATGAAGTAAAAAAAAAAAAAAATGCACAAAAAGTGAATCTATGTGAATAAGGCTATAGAATTATATTATGTTAAAATTAGACTTTTTTTTTATCTACGCCCAAACCAATTAAAGTATATAGATACTGATTATTGTTATGTGATAAACATAGTGTAACTAATCAGTTGCAGTATTTCAAGGATCACCCAAGATGTCAAGAAAAAAAGTTAGCTCATGTCTTGTTGAGCATATAAGATGATTTGGACAGTCAACGTGAATGATTTGCAATCATATTCGGATGTGAATATACAACTTTTATGAATATTTGGATCAGAAAAAGGTCCTGTACACAATTTTACAAACTAATTACATACTATTTGCAATATGATTTTATCAGTTGTTTTGATAATTCTTTATGTTTAACTATCAGTAGTTCCTTCAATGGTGGTCCATGGTCTGCATCATATTTGAATAATAGGTACTGTAGTAATTGATGGTCTGTTGCGTACTGACACTGAATATAACTACTTCTGCATTCACTTCTGAGAGAATTCCATACTCTAAGTGGAAAATGTTTATTCAATCCACTTATAGTTTCTGTAATGTATTTCCAAAGACGGAGGTATGATTCAATAATGTTCATTTTATCAGTAAGACTAATGTAGGATTTATGCAGGCCTAGCTTTATGACTGGTAAACCTAATGCACACATTATGTTGCCGGTACATGAACCGTATCCACAAATGATGCTGTTTATTTTACCGGTATTTCTGCTTAACTATTTATCCACATCAAATTTTGAAATTTAGAAAGAATTTACAAACCAGAACAGGAACATTCTCACAGTATACAAAATGGTGTTTGACACTAGAGGGCATCCAGAACAACGTCACCACTTTCTCTCTAATACATTATTTCTTAATCTGATCTGCCTTTAATCAGGTGTGAAGACCTCATCGACTTTGACATCAGGTAAGAAATATTGCTTCATATATTATGACTATATTACTTGTTGACCTTAACAGACAGAATGATCAAACAGACTGTGCATGTCAAACTGCTATGTAAGCTACTGGAAAAACACATTTTCATTTCAAACTATTTGCTAACAGCATGGTGGTACCCTTCTAACCTTATTTGGCACTGGAGCATAATTAGATACACAGGGGTGTGACTCCAATTGAAGGTGTTGGCATTGTAACACTCTGAAAATATTAACTATGAGGTTAACTCTGATTTTCTCTTCTTTAATTAAATGCACATGGTACTAATGAGGTAACCCACTGTTCCTTGATAGCACTAATTAGCTAAGAGTATACTCTCACACTGCAATTTAAACCTAAAAATAAGGTTGAAATATGCTAATTGCCAGCAATTTAAAACAGTACAAGTTGAAGAACTAGTCATAATAATGGAAATGGGATGCTTTACAGCTAGGCAGCTGTAAGTTTAGTTAAATAATAACAAGGCGGCCATTGAAAATGTCCTCATCAGGAAATATGTAGAGTATGGTGGAGATTTATCAAAACCTGTCCAAAGGAAAAGTTGCTGAGTTGCCCATAGCAACCAATCAGCTCGCTTCTTTCATTTTTGAAAAGGCCTCTGAATAATTAAAGATGCAATCTGATTGGTTTCTATGGGCAACTGGACAACATTTTCTCTGCACAGGTTTTGATAAATCTCCCCCTATATGTATACCCATAGTTTAGATATAAAAAAGGATAGCCATGTGGGTGCCCCCATGTCTCTGGCTTTCTCTCTCTATCTGGTATTAGAGATGTAGGTCTGCCTTTGAAAATCTGTCTGTTAGATTTGTTTTCAATTCAGATCCTGATTTTGATTTGGAAGTGCCCCAATTGACCTGCGATTTTTCCCATGCAAATGATGTATAGGAGCAGGGACTCTGTCAAAGATAAGGGCTGGCCCCAACAAATGTAGTCAGTAGAAAGCATTGCAGTTTATCTCTGGGTTGCTTAGTGTACAGAATCAGGGATGAAAAAAATATGAAACAAATCACAAAAAAAAGTTATGATTCTAATCTGAAATTCAGACCCAACTGATTTGCTCATCTCTGTTTTTTTTTTTTTTTTTTTAACAGTAAAAGATTCTTTTGACCATAATGCGGTTATGCACAGGGTACACAAAGTAGCAGCTGAGGCTTTCCCCATTGACATCACATTGACACATAATATCAATATTTCCTATTTATTTTGAAAAAAAAATTATAAAAAAAAACATCAGAATATACCAATGTACCAATCCAATATACCAATCCAATGTGAGGTCTATCAAACAAAATTGGACTCATACATAGTACTGTACAGTGCATCTTTATGTTACACAATTAGCTATCTGTTGTTTATTCATTATACATCTCTGAGAATATAGATTAAAAGTATATTTCTAACAGTACGTCATCTAAAGTAAAAACAGCAAATCATTGTGTCAAACTATTTCTTATATCACTGACCTATCTGGTTATGCTTTTGAATCTTTTCCAATTGTCTTTGATCATATGACTGTTCCACTTATCCCAACCTCTGCAGGGGTTATCAGATACCATATGTGACACAATGGTGACACAACAGGAACACAATTGTGACATAATGAACTCATTTCATGAATAAGTCAAAATACTCCAGCAAATAAGACAGCATGCTAAAAACTTTCTGTATCCTTTCCTTGTCTCAAGAGACAGCTGGCGGGAATAATGAATATTTTGCTGGTCAGCATATGTGAATTATACCTAAAAGGGAGCCCAATAAGAGAGCCATCTATCAATACTATTCTGCATTATATTTATCATATTCTGACCAAAGGAATAGACTCCTACGCCAACGTTCATGGCCTCAATCAACTGCAATCAATTAAACTGTATGTAAATATACTTAGGCCTCTAAACAGGAGATGATAAATAGGGCTCAGACAACTGGATGATGGTGGTTGGAGTTTTCTTTCTAAAATGATTTATTGGATACTACGATAAGTTAAATAAACTACAAGAAATTTAGGAATTTCAGTTACTTTAGTAGAATCAATTAAATAATGGTTCTGATGGAATATTTATAAGCATTTGGATAGATTTTAAAAAAAATTCTTGATCGAACATTCCTAGGTCAAAGTTTAAAGTAACTTACATTTGGACCATTTGGACTGATAGTTGCATTTGATAAATCAAAAAGACCTGTAATACTGATGATTTTCCATGCTACATTTTACTTTCTAGTGGTAAATGTGCATGGCTCAAACCACTGAGCGATGTCAGACATCTCAAACCCAGCTGTAAGTGTTTCAGTAGTGTTTGGAAATAATTATAGCACTGCCTACTTGAAAATTAAATAACACATCATCAAATGTTTTAAAGAGTCAATTATCAACTAAAGTATATGTAAAACAAGATAATCAAGGCTGGAGTAAACAGGAACACATGTTCACACTGAAATTTTACTGACAGAGCTAAAAAAGATTTTTTTTTCAAAGTAATCTAATCTTTTAGCATACTATGCTAGAGACTCCAATTTAGCAATTGTGATAAAATAGATATTTGCATAATCTATATTTTCAGCTGTTCTTAATTTAAAACAGCTGCAATATAATTAGCATACCGTGATGCATCATACCAGTAGCAAATTGCACTTATGTTCTGCAAATTGATAATTTATTAACTTCTATTTAACTAACATTTTAATTACACAAGGTTTGTATATGGAAGAGGTCTGATTTATTTTTAGTGCTAACAATGGTCACGCTGCATACTTCTTCGCCAGTGCCAAAAACAAGATCAGATGACAGATTGCAAAGTCAATGGCCCTCATTTACTATTGCAAACCCGACATGTTTGAACGGGTTGGGCGCCAGTTTCGGGCGCATTGCGCCTGAAATTCTGTATGCACCGGAATTTGCACCTGAAATTCTGTCTGCGCCTGAATGTGCACCTGAAATTGCGCCTGAATTGAAAAAACCCCAACTAACTCTCCATTTTGCTAAGAAAACCCAAAAAAAGGGCGTGGCCATCGGGAAAAGGGGGCATAGTCACAGAAAAGGGGGATATACAATTATATACAATTATGGGGATATTTTCCCATCATGCACAGCTCCTGGGACGTGACATCATCAATGAGCAGTTAGACAGAAAACTTCAGTAGCTAATAACTATTGGAAGATTTTTTAATAGATGTAATTTGCAAATCTGTTTAACTTTCCAGAGCCAGTTGATATATATAAAAAAAAGTTTTTGCCTGGAATACCCCTTTAACACTGTCTTAGCTCATTGTCTCTCATAGATGTGCAATAGGATATAAAGATTCCTGCTTCATCTCCAAAGCACCAGTCACCAGTGTGAGACCCAGTGTAATGTACCTCTTTGGGGGTCTCGTGCTGGAGGCAAGTGTTGTGGAAACAAAGCAGAAAGCTTCAACTCCTATTGACAGGGAGCATGGACAACAGCTGCACTACAGTAACTTTTTATCAAAATGACTAAAACATTACAGGTACAGTATTTCTCAGCCTAACTAATAACTGATATACTGTATAATAGGCCCAAAATGACTGTTAAGTCAGGAGACAGTACAGTCACTTTAACATGCGCAACAAATTTGATTACACTTATTCACATTAGTATGAAACCAATAGCCCTTTGGTATAAGACAAAAATGTGTCCACTTTGACTTTAACAACCAATCATAGCTCAGCCTTTTGTTTACCAGAGCTTGTTAAAGGAGTACTCCGGCAAAAATGAACTTCTCCCCTATCCACAGGATAGGGAATAAGTAGCTGATCGCGATGGTTCAACTGCTGGGGCCCCCCGCGATCTGCAGGATAGGACCCCGGCACTCTCAGTGAGAAGCATGTGTTGTCTACCGCTCCCTTCATTTCTATGGGAGTGCCGATGATGCCCGAGAGCTGTACTCAGGTCTTTTTAGGCGCTCCCATAGAAATTAATGGAGCATGTCGCAGCTGCAGCATGTGCTCCTCACTGAATGCTGAGTACTGTACCGGTGATCACAGGGGGCCCCAGCAATTGGACCCCCCCCATGATCAGCTACTTATAAGTTTAATTTCGCTCGAGATCTGATCTAAGATATGAAAGCTGAGCTGTGATTGGTGATCTTGCATACATTTGTATACATGAATTATAAATTTGCAATCCGTAAACATTACTAAACATATGCATAGGCATACAATGTTTTTGTCTTTTTCTTTTCTTTTTTTAAGGATTGTGTAAGAACCTATGTGAAAAATGTGCCATACTGTATAAGCTGTGATATTCTCTCTTAATCACAGTACTTCTACAGTATATTATGTTATCACACAGTGGCATCAAGCAGTGGGTGCCAGTTGCTTAAGGGGTTGCTTTTAAAAGTTTGCCATCTAAATAACCTGGTTCCATTTTAATCCCAGCAACATATGATACTTGAAGGGGTATTCTGGGGAGTAATAGTTTTGGATTACTGTACTCATACAGGGGGTGAAAAAAATAAAAATTAAATACATAAACCAAACTATACAGTACTTACCTTCCTCACGTCCCATCATTATTCTTATGGACCCACTTCACAGCACTCTCAGTGTGGACACAAGTAATTACCCGCTCAGCCAATCAGTGACTGCAGTGGTTTCTTGCCTCAGCCACTGATTTTCTTATTGGGCAATTCTGTGTGCACACCACAAAAGTGCTTCACAGCAGGACCGGGGTTGGATGATAATGGTGGTAGGGGAGCAAAGAAGTGAAGGACAGTTTTTATTTTACTTATTACCCCTTGGCATTTGAGTTTAAAGGTTAAACAGGCCTTTGTTAGTTGTTATCTTTTGTTAAATATGTTGCATTAAAGGGGTATTCCCGTGGAAAACTTTTTTTTTTTAAATCAACTGGTGCCAGAAAGTTAAACAGATTTGTAAATTACTTGTAAAGTACTTTTTAGGGGCTATATACTACAAAAGAAATGCTTTTCTTTTTGGATTTCTCTGATGTCACAACCACAGTGCTCTCTGCTGACCTCTGCTGTCCATTTTTGGAACTGTCCAGAGCAGGAGAAAATCCCCATAGCAAACCTATGCTGCTCTGGACAGTTCCTAAAAAGAGGTCAGCAGAGAGCACTGTGGTCATGACATCAGAAAAATCAAAAAAGAAAAGCATTTCCTCTGTAGTATACAGCCCATAAAATGTATTGGAAGGATTATGATTTTTAATAGAAGTAATTTACAAATCTATTTAACTTTCTGGCACCAGTTGATAAAAAAAAAAAAAAAAGTTTTCCACGGGAGTACCCCTTTAAGTTTGAGGCTGGATCAACAATCAGATATACAGCTTACTTCTGGGTTTAGATTCTTCTCATGTGGGTATGTCTGTGTAATACATGCTAACTATGAGGTGTGCCTATTCACAAGCTCTAGTTTACTGTGTGCCCTGCTTTTACACAGATTCCATGTGATTATTTCCTGCAAACTACCTTTGTATGCTATCCATATTATTTATGAGTGCAAGTTGTTCTCCATGTATGCTCACCCAACTCTCCACATTAAGCTGCTGTGTACATTCTCCTCCACCCCTCTATGCTGTTACCTCTAAGGGCCCATGCACACTACGGAATTTCCCAGCAGAATACGGCTTGCAAATCTGATTGCTGTTGAAGAAATAAACATGTTTTTTCTTTCAGTGGAACCTGAAGCCAAATGCATTGTGGGCAATAGGGATAGGCAATGTCTGCGCGGTCCTATCGCCAACTGATTCAAGAAGCAAAGGCTGACACAAAGGCATAACACTGACAGAAGGGGAAGGGGGACGCAAAAAAACTCATCTGATGGATTTTTCTTTTTACTCTCTAGCAGATGATTGATCAACACAGACTCAACAGCAGCAAAATGTCTGGGAATTTCAAATGAACTCTATTTAGAAAGTTCCTTAATTTTGTATTCAACAAATGAGTAATAATAATAAAATAAAAAAATCAGTATATAGATGTTCATAGTCATGTTGTACTGCAGTTGATGCCAAGTCGAATTGGGTTTCCTCTGGAGTAGATAAACAGCGATCTTTTATCAGTTGTAGAAGTATGAAGTTACATGTTACTACGTGACTGAGAATATGGGTTATAACTGTAGGCCTCAGTTTCTATTTTAGTTTTCCAGCAGCCAATTGTATTGTTTGTTTCTGTGTAATGAGTGAAAGGGCCCGCACAGCACAGCAGTTGTGTTTAAAATATTATTAGTCCTTAAAAGGGATCTCAAAAATGCTTTTCTCACTTATAGATAACCTGTACAAGAATGTTTGGCCTCTAGCAATCCTTTCTACCTTGAGAAGACAAGAAAGATTTTAGATTGCTGTGAAAATCCCTTTTCTATAACAAGAAGCTGGAGACAACTAAAGATCTCTCATTTCAAAATGCTCCTGGCTTCTTTTTTGTTACTCACTTTTGTATCTATACTACCACAATAAAAATATTCAATGAGGCAAAAGTGAAAAGAATTACAGGAAGATTTACTGCTCACCCATCACAGATGTGGCATACTCGAAGCCTATGATCGGCTCTATTAGAAAATCATTTGTTATTTCTAGTAACATATGGCAAAGCATCCACTGTGCTGTGTTTTCTCACATTCATGTCTTTAAAAACAAATTTAAATACAGATTGGAAATTCATGCCGATTCTTCACTCTCCACACATTTTTACTAAAAGAATTATGTATAATACACAATGACATAGCTATGGGATAAGGAAGGTTGCAGTCACTTGGGGGCAATGGTACATGTGAAGGTTAGATGAGAGCAGATGCACATGGTGATTGGTGACCCCTAACATCGTTTTTGCATCAGGGTCTAAGAGCTTCAACCTAGTTCCCTCAATTTATAATATATTGTTCAGTTTAAAGTACTTTTGAATTTTACAAAAATGTCTTACATGTGGCAAAGACATGTCAGAAGTTATGATGGGTGGGGTCCAGCTGCTGAGACCACTGCCTATAGTCTGCTTGACTTTCCTCAGAAGGCCAAGCATGCGGTGTACGGAAGCAGTAAGAGTCTATGAGACCTGTATTTAGTCCATACTTCATGTGCTTGGCTTTCTGAGCAGAAATGAAGGGACACAGCACCCGGGGAAACACTTCTGTCCCTTTGTTCTAGTGGCTGGTGAAAGTCATATTCCACATTGATATCACATTAAATGGGCACTGTCATGAAATCTAAAAATTGATATGTTGTAGTACTTAAGTACTACAACATATCTCTAATATACTTTAATTAAAAAAAGTGATTTTAAACAAGTTTAAAATCACTTTTAAATTCGGCCACTAGGGGTCGCCCTCCTAGTGGCCGAATGCATTCTGCAGTGACGTCACTACTGGATTTCGACTCATTTCAGCCTGGCAAATGAGTCGAAATCCAGTCACTGCGGTGCTCGCTCGCGCCTGTCAATCAGACAGACGAGAGCGAGCACGCTGATAGCTGGGGCTGCGCGCATTGGCCAGCTCCACTGGCCTCGCGCGCGGCCCCGCCCCCCCCCCCCCCTTACCCTGTCCGGAGGCCGTTACCCTGTCCGGAGGCAGCTCATTGATCCTCTGGTAAATCTTCCTCACTGGAGGAATGGGGTGGGGGAAGCGGGGTTCGGGGGAGTGCCGCCGCTCAGCACTAGAGGTATGGGGGTGGGGAGCGGGGTTCGGGAGAGCGCCGCCGCCGCCGCTGCTGCTGCTCCCGAAGTAGCACTGCTGCGCTAATAAAGTTATTGTTTTCACCACAGGGTGCCTCCAGCTTTTTCACCACTACAACTCCCAGAATGCCCTGACAGCCAGTAGATGTTAGGGCAAGCTGGGAGTTGTAGTGGTGAAACAGCTGGAGGCACCCTGTATAGTGAGCTAAGGGCGAAAGTGCCGGCTCCAGCAGGCATCAGTGACGTGGTGCCTGCTGGGGAAGTCTGCCTGGTAGTGAGCACACTACCAGGCAGACAAAAAGGGATTTTAATATAGTAAAAAAAAAAATGTAAAGGGAGGGAGGGGGTTAGGGAGAGATGGGCAATAGGCAGGGACAGAAAGAAAGAAAAAATGGATGGTGGGAGCTACACTTTAAACATATTGGGAAATAGCATTTTCAGCATTTGTTATGTAGTAGTTAGGGAATATAATAGTACTAGTACTCTTTTAGTAGAGTTAGCAGAGAAGCTGTAGCATTTTTCCAAAGGCTTAAACGCCCTGGTGCTTTTATACTAGGAAAAGCTTGAAGTCACTTTTATGCCATGTTTTAACCACAGATGGATTTTGGTGGGCAACATATATTCAGACAGTGCAACAATATAAATGATACATACATGCAAACTACACATGCAAATACATGCAAACTACAACAACTAAGGGCCATTGTTTTAAAAGGTTATAATAAATATGTAAAAATTAGAATTCATAGAATAGTTTACTTTTCTATAAAGCTCTTGGGTTATTTTCTATCCTCTATATTCTAATATATACCATAATATTTTCTGCATAGACATAAACCAGGTATTGTTTAACATATGATAAAGTGTGTTTATTCCGCCCTATAAACAGTCATATTAATTATGAAACAAAATTTACAAATTGTATATTATCCTTTACTATAAACAAATTTTGTAAAAAAAAAAAAAGAATTTTCCCATATACTTTAACAAGGTGTTTCCTCTTTCAGTCTTTGCTCTGACAAAATTGATAACCAGAATTGCAAAGCAATATGCTGCAGGCCAGGTTTCTTTACAAGGTATTATTCTAAACTCGGACATTAAACCCATTGGAATGATGGATAATAAATCCAATTCACTTTATTTTATCCAGAGATCATCTTTTTGGTATGCTCTCTTTTTGCTGTAAAGGTGAAACGTATTACAAAACGAGGTTTTAATTAGATTCCAATTCCCATAAGGGTCACTATAGCCAGTTTTACAGAAATCTTCCAGTTAGGTTTACTACATTCTCACATAATATTGCTACATACAAAGGTGTATTTTGAGGAACATGGTTCCCAATGCAAACTCTGTTACAGCCCCCCCCCCCCCCACAACTATCTCTATAGTAATGGTCTCCATATAAGGGGCAGAAGGACCCTTTGGACCCCCTTAGGCTCAAAGGTCCTGGTGAGCTGCAAACTCTTCCTTATGTTACCACTGAGGATTCAACTGTACATTTTTGCAAGATAATGCTTAAATTGCAGCGCACACAAAATACTCCTATTCATAACGTATGCACTAAGGTTGGGTTCACATATATCAGGCGTCCAGTGTGCATCAGAGGAAAACTGATGCTAAAACTGATCGCATTCATTTGAATGGGACAGTTCACAATCATCGAGTGTCTCAATTTCGACGCCGGATGGTTGGACAGGCACCGGACAGGGAAACGCAGCTTGCTCCGTTCCCCTGTCTGCCATGCAGAAACAATGGCCGCTGGATGCCATACAACTGATGACAACTTGTCAACAGTTGTGGCATCAGTTGCGTCGAGATCTAGGCTGAGTTCACCTATGTAAGATGTTGGACATATGTGAACGCAGCCTAAGGGGCCGTGGCTACAGCAGTGGAAAGCCTGTGGACAGTTTCACAAATAACACTGTTTTGGAAATAAAATAGGTACATAGGGAGTGATTTATCAAAGCCTCTGTAGAGGAAAAGTGGAACACGTGCCCATATCAACCAAACTGCTTATTTTATTTTTTGGGGGACTTTTAAAAAAAATGCAGACACAATTTGGGCGACTGGTCAAATTTTCATCTGCACAGGTTTTGATATATTCTCCTGTACAGAGACTGAAGGGGACCATTTCTAAACATACATTATACATAAATAATAAACATAACATTTAAAAACATTATTTAGGGAACCAGCGAATATAAAATACATACCCCTGGTCAGCTATATGATAACAAATGTTAAAATATATTGTCCCTGATTTACTTACTATTGTAAGCCCGGCAAGTTTTGTCAAGTTGAGGCCAGATTCTGGCACATTGCACCAGAAATTATTTTTGCGCCAAAATTTGCACCAGAATTGAAAAAAAAAAACAGACCAACTATTTTACTAAGAAAACCCGAAAAAGGGGTGTGGCCAAAAAATTTCAGGGAATTAAAACCGGCAAAGAAAACTACACTCCACTCTTAATAAATCGGGGCCATTTTTTAATAGGTAACTACATTTATGTAACTGCAGCAGTATAAAAAGGATTATTCTAATAGAAATCCCTTTTGTACATATCCAGATCAGTAGATCTAGAGGTGTCACAAGCTAACGGGTCCCAATCCTTGGTGTCCATACAAAGATGGCCACATATTTTTTGTATCTTTTCACTGACAGCAATGGGAGTTACACAAATCAAGGAATGAGAGCACTTAACTAGAACTGGGACCCAATTGCTCTACAGACTGTCTATTATGACCTATCCTTATTATAGGAAACCCCCCCTTGAACAGGCATGAAGGGTACACATATCTTACAAAATGTAGGATAGCTACAACAATCAGGTGTAGTACATTAGAGAGTTCAGGACAAATGTAATGTTGTGCAGAGATGTCTGTTCTAATGCTTTTATGGAAAGAGCTGGTGTAAGACAAATGCTTGCTTATCATTTGCAGATTTAAAGTGCAACTGTCATGAAATCTGGGTGCAATAACCTGCACACAGCCTTTGTACTGTGTGCAGGTGGTGGGTATAGCAATGTTTTTACCTAATATTTTCTTGCTTTCATAACCCCAAAAAATGCTTTTGATCAAAGCCACTGTCGGTCGGATAGGCATAGCGCAAGGTACGCGAGGTTCCCCAGCTGTCACGCCCACCCCCTGTATGTCAGCGCTGGGACCGCTGTGTGGTTGACACACAGGTCCCAGCGCATGCGCCCTTCAGCTAATCTAACATGCGCGCCGCTGCGTGTCATCCAGCTGGCACTGCGGAGGAAGACGGCGAAGGGAGCGAGCGCTTGCTGGATGACAAGCAACGGCGCGCACGCTAGATTAGCTGAAGGGCGCATGTGCTGGGACCTGTGTGTCAATCACACAACGTCCCAGCGCTGACATACAGGGTGGGCATGGCAGCGGGGCATCGCGTACCTCGCGCCACACCTGACCATCTGACCATCGGTAGCTTTGATCAAAAGCATTTCATTGCTATACCCACCACCTGCACACAGTACAAAGGCTGTGTGCACCCAGATTTCATGACAGTTGTGCTTTAAGTGATTTTAATGTCAGAGCTATATACACAGTCTAAGCCTGCGTCAAAAGAAAAGCAGCAAACTAGTTGTGGCATTATTTCAGTCTTTATAATGCCCCTTAATGTACAGTTCTCAAGGAAAATTATCAGTAGAAAATTTATAATATCTTACTTGAAACTTATTGTGCCAGGATTAGTTTGCATTGGTGATGTGGTAATAGGTACTCAAGCCACAAGTGGAATGTGATCACTGAACATTCATAATCAACATTATTCTGTACAATGGCTTAGAGGACATGAAGTGCCTGGCAAAGCGGTTCAATCTACATATGTGAGAGAGACAAAAGAATAAATGCAAACGTGCATTAGGATTTTTTTTCCTAGATCATACGTACAATAAAAAATGATACATTAAGTCAAGCAATATGTTTTGTTCAATGATGTTACATTAATATGATAACTACCCTGCATTTTGCATTAAATGTTTATTAAATGAATCCTGGTCTGACTTATAGTTTACAGTATGACCTTAGTCCATTACACTTTAGATTTCATATCTGTATTTCTGGGTTTCCTTCCATCTAATTTTTACCCTTAGCACCCTATAGACCATCATGTCAGGGGATATTTATCAAAACCTATGCAGAGGATAATTTGCCCAGTTGCCCATAGCAACCAATCATATCTTCTTTTATTTTGCAGAGGCCTTGTTAGAAAACGAAGAAGGGATCTGATTGTTTGCTATGGGCAACTGGGCAAATTTCCCTCTGCATATGTCTTGATAAGTCTCCCCCATAGTGTTTTTATAGTGCCCATTCAAGGAATTTCTTCCTCCCTACAAATATTGATTCTGCATTATAGCAGCTGCACATAGGATTGGATAGCCAGAGGATGAGGTAAAAAAAAAGGACAGGAGGGGGCTGTTTATTCATATACTTATTTGCAGTTTCTGCTTTCTTAATCTCTGCATACACAGCACTAGCCAAGGCAATCATATTGCCCATTTGCTGGGCCTAACTATATGCAGCATAGCTCTGAGACTGGTTTCAATTTTCCTATTTTGATCTCTTTTTTTAACTGTTTAAATAACTCCTGTTTTTTTACTATTAGGTTCTATTGAGCTGTATAATAAATAAAGCCTTTGTGCATACTAACATTAATTTTATAGTCTTAATTTTTATGTCCTTAAAATTAAGTGGCATGTATTTTCTTCTTTCAGTTTTACAACCTTAAAGTATGTCCATTCTTCATACAAATACAGCTGAAAAGCAAATTTTTTTTGTAGAGATGAGCGAATTTTTGAAAAATATGATTCGGCCGATTCGCCGAATTTTCCCAAAAAATGTGTTTCCAAATCGAATTCATTCTCAGCAAATCGCTAGTAAAAATGGATATTTCTGACCTACAGAGATCCTCAATAGGGGTGTAGAACACTTTGCCTTGCTGTAACACGCATAGGGTTTTGTGCTGGGTTAGTGAAATAATGCTGTCAGTATGACATGGAAATGTCCTTCATGCCATGAGAATGTAGTGACAAGAGTTACCTTCCATTCTGGACTTCTTACCTGGCTTTTATGTATAGCAATTATTTATTTAAATTATATTACATATTATTTAAAAATTTACAAGTCACTTTTCATGAATTATAAAACGTCTTTAAACAAAGTCTGCAAACTACAAGGCTCTTATAACAGCGATCTTATAATGGTAAACATTCTTAGATGATGCAGCTAGCTATTTTTTCTCCTGCGGCGAGAACAGAAAATTGTGCCCCCCTCCCCCCATTTTGGCTTGCCACACCCCTTGGAAAATGATCCTGAAACGCAACATCATGGAACCTGCAACACAAATATAAGTATTAGGCTCTGCACTTTTCCAGCATTATCCTCCCCTTTTCCCTACAAATGACTCCAGCCTCCTCCAAACACAACACAATGCCACCAGCCTTCCCACAACGCACAAGGGGGGAGATTTATCAAAACCTGTGCAGAGGAAAAGTTGCCCAGTTGCCCATAGCAACCAATCAGCTTGCTTTTTTTTATTTTTATCAAGGCCTTTGCAAAATGAAACAAGAAATCTGATTGGTTGCTATGGGCAACTAGGCAACTTTTCCTTTGCATAGGTTTTGATAAATCTCCCCCAATGTTTCCAGCCTCACTCAAATGAGGATTCTCTCTGGTCCCTCAGCAGAATGATATGGATGGAGAGAAGGAGCAGGGGCAGGGCTGACAGAGGCCTACTCAGCTTCAGGTAGCTGAGTAGGCCTCTGTCAGCACTGCCCCTGCTCCTTCCCTCCATCCACATCATTCTGCTGAGGGACCAGGGAGAATCCAAAGTCCAGAGATGATCCACAGTAGAGGGAGGATACATGAGGATTGGAGCTACAGCATCACCCATCCAGGCACTGCTACACGACTTCCCTCCCGCCTGGCCTTCACGCCTTTGACTCACAGGTGCGCAGGACTGGACAGAAAAATCAAAAAATGTTAGCGCCATATTTCCCACCAGAGTGTCCTGGCACCCTGGTTGGGAATCAATGCCTCAGTGTAACGTGTGCTGGACCCCCCCCCCCCCCTACGCCCCCTTGCAACAGCGCACCTGAGGCAATCGCCTCACTCGCCTCATCAGAGCTATAGCCCTGATTACAAAACATACAAGTGCAAAAAACACAAACTTCAAAAAACACTAAAATCTGTGGTAAAAGTGCCATAAAAAAGAGGTAGTATTATATGTGACAAGGTCATCAAGTATGCTTAAAACAGTATTTGTCTACAACACCAGCAGGTGTGTACTTTTGGCTGGCCTTTCACAATATCTGGGCCCTTAAGATTTTAACAGGAACAAAATAGTACACCACTTAGATGTATGTATGTGGTATGCTCTTATGAGGGGAGGACAATGCGCTCCAGTACGCTTAAGGGTACGTTCACACGAGCAGATCCCTAGCGCGTATTACGCTGCAGGTCCGCCGCTGAAGGACCGCTGTATGCTGCCTTTATAGGTGCCTGCTCGGAGCGGCAATAGGCCACTATAAGCAGACACACTGAAGTTAAGTGCGAGTCACTGCGCATGTGCGGTGTACTTGCACACATTGGGGCCGCTCCCGCTGCTCTATGAGCTAGGCCAAGAGCTGCCACGGTGTGCGAGCATACTGCACATGTGCACAGCAACTCGCATATCGCAGTGTGCCTGCTCGTAGCGGCGGATTGCCGCTCCCAGCAGGCACCTGTAAAGGCAGCATACAGCGGTCCTTCAGTGGCGTATCCACAATGTAATAAGCGTTGGGGACTCCGCTGGTGTGAACTTACCATAAAACAGTATTTGTGTACAACTCAAGCCGGTGTGTACTTTTGCCTGGCCTTTCACAGTATCTAGGCCATTAAGACTTTAACAGGAACAAAATAGTACACCACTTAGATGTACATATGTGGTATGCACTTATGAGGGGAGGACAATGCGCTCCAGTACCCTTAAAAAAGCATTTGTGTACAACACCAGCAGTACACACCAGTGCTGCAGCACACAGTCGCTGTGTACTACATCCAAAATTGCAAATAGAATTTTTCCTGAAATCCGTAACGAATTTGGATTCGTCAGATTCGATTCGCTCATCCCTACGTTTTTGCAATAAAATGGCTTTTTGTGATGGTGAAAATAAGGGCTGTTCTTCCCTGTTAATGGGGTTGCTATATGAGTGGCAATATGCTGCATGAAATTAAATCTTCTGGGGGAAAAAGTTAAGTAAAAAAAAGGAAAAAATTAAGCATTAAAATTATAAAATGATTAAAATAAAATGATACAATAATTAAATAAAAACTTTAAAAGCTAATTATTTATTTAAAAAACTTTACACCTGTTTAACACGTTAACAACCATGGACGTGTATACACGTCCACGGGGGATGCATCTTCCCGCATCTGGATGAGTATACACATCCATGGTTTTTCTGGGTGCTGCCATGTGTACCCACAAGATTGCGGCAGGGACTCTGCTGTAACACACAGCCGGGACCCTGCTGCACTGCCGGGACCAATGTAAACTTCGGTTCCGGCAGTTTAACCCGTGGTCAGATATGGCCAGCCGTGGTCAGATATGGCCAGATATGGCCTAAGTAGGGGTACTGCCCAGCCCGGGACGAACAGTATGATAAAATATGGGGTGCATTTCCTCTATTTCAAAAGCGACTTACCAAAATGATGTCCCACAAATAAAGAATTTGTGGGAAAAAAGCTAATTGCTATTTTTGTCCACTGACTTTGAAATAATTATAGCCACACAATAAAATATAGGGTGCATTTCTTTCAATATCAGAAGTGATGTACAAAAAATATGTCCCACAAATGATGCATTTGTGAAAAAAGCTAATTTCGAACTTTTAACACTGACTTTGTAATAATTCCAGCCAAAAAACTATGGTGTTAAAATACTCACTGTACCCCCTAGCGAATACCTTGAGGGGTCAAGTTTTTAAAATGGGGTGATTTTTTGGGGGGAGTTATATGTTCTACTACCTTCAAATTTCTGCAAACCTAGAATAGCACATAAAAAAAAAGATGTACAAATTTTCAAAATTTTCAAAATTTCAAGTAAAATTGTTTTTTCAAGTGTTAATTTAAAAAACATGCTTTTAAATTAAAGTAGACATCTGAAAGTGTAAGTTTTATAAACTATTTGGTAAGTATAAATATATGCAACCTATTAGTGTTAAAATATGTTTTTTTATTTATTTCATGATTTTTTGCATTGTAAAAAAAAAAAACTACAAATGAAATCGGCTTACTTTTACTATGTACATGAAGGACAACTTGTGACAAAATAAAAATGTCAGAATTATCGTGATTGGCAAAATGTTGCCAGAGTTATTCTCTGATAAAGTCAGACATCCCTAATTTGAAAAAACAAAAAACAAGGGGAACTCCGGTGGGCAAAAAATGTTTTCACATCAACTGGTGCCAGAAAGTTAAACAGATTTGTAAATTACTTCTATTTAAAAATCTTAACCCTTCCAGTACTTCTCAGTTGTTGTATACTACAGATATGCTACAGAAAAACTTTCCAGTCTGACCACAGTGCTCTCTTGTGATACCTCTGTCCGTGTCAGGAACTGTCCAGAGGAGGAGAGCTTTTCAATGGGGATATGCTTCTAATCTGGACAGTTCCTGACACGGACAGAGGTGTCAGCAGAGAGCACTGTGATCAGACTGGAAAGAACTACACAATTTTCTCTGTGGAATACAGCAGCTGATAAGTACCAGATTAATATTTTTTAATAGAAGTTATTTAAAAATCTGTTTAACTTTCTGGCACCAGTTCGTTTGAAAACATTTGTTTTCCACATGTTTCCACCGGAGTTCCCCATTTAGTATCATGACACACACTGGCCCTGGTTATGAACTTTTGTTGGGTTGTGTGTCAAAAATGTGTCGCAGTGCACCAAAAAAACAAAACAAAACCGGAAAAGGGCATGTCCACTCCTAACCCTACCCATTTACTATTGAATTTACAAAAAATCCTGTGAATAAATAGCTGCAAGTTCCCACCAAGAAAAAGCTGGTCTGAACTATCCCAACCTGTGTGTCCCCATAATAAATAAATAAATAGAGTGGAATCCTGCAAGTCTGAAACAACATTTCACACTAATAAAAACCCAACACTGTTAGTAAATCAGGGCCAGTGTTTTTAAAGGTTGTAACAAATATGTGAAAATAAAAATTCATAAAATATTTTACTTTTAAAATGGATAGGTATTAGTACAAACCTATCATTTTATGTGTAAAACATTTTGTTCTGTGCTAAAGAAATCATAAAATGCACACAGATTCATCTGGGCTATTAGCTAAGAACAAAGAAAATCAAGTCACAATGTAGAGCATATGCTGCATTCCGAGATACTGTAACATTAACAAACAATATGTACAATGGAGTGCCTGAGATTGTATAGATAGAAGAAAGGCTTTTTGTTACAATCTCAGAAAATAAAAACTTTTAGCTTTGATCGGTAAAAAGAAGATGACACCCAATAAACATGTAAAACATTTACAATAACTTATGTATACAGCTTTATTATAATAAGTGTATTAACCTTTTATATGCTCCTTAGCGTATAGGGAAAATTACCACAGCAAAGGTCCACTACTACCACATACACTGACAAAAGTCCACAATGCTAAAAATGCCTTTTATCATAAACATGGATTTTCATACAACCATTAATTTACCCAACAGGAATCAGATGTTTTCCTATCTAATCAGTTACACATGTAAAAATGATTCCTTATGAAGGTGTATTCTACATTACACAGTACCTTTTCCTTTACCATTAGGCTAACAACACACAATCTAGACGTGGTGCAGTTGCTTAGAGGTTAGCCGCATATGGCTGAAATGCCGCTAACCTGTGTTTTTACATATTTGCCAGATTAAGCAATTACACAATGATACCACAAAGTTAACAGTGGTATTTCAGAAGCAGTAACTGCATATTGCCAATTGAAACTTAACCACACCATAACACAAGGCAACCGGATTCTGTGTTTTACCCTAAGCATGTTTGGTAAAGTTGGATTATTAAAACTCTGGACAATCAGTCACCGAACTAAAGTCAAAGGCAGGAAAAAAGTACTGTATACTATTTATGTATTGCATACATCCATCCTTATAGGGGTACTACACTCCTGAACATAATTCTCAGAATGGAGAGTGCAGCGGTCCCAGTGGCCGGACCACCGTGATCAGACATTTTATCCCCAATATTTTAGAAAGGGGATAAGATGTCTAGGGGCAGAGTATCCCTTTAAATCATGCAATTTCCTATAGATGTTTTATTACTGCTACTTTTTAAGATATAAATCTGACTAGGTATTTTATCTTTTTTTTTTTTTTAAAGAAAGAATCACTGTTCACTGTACATTTATCTTAGATCATGACTATGTATAAAAAAAAATACAATTAAATGCATGCTGTAATTTATCATAAAAATACAAACACATCAAAAATACACAGTTACTATGATATACTAATAAGGCATAGCAAGAATTGTTTGCAATTATATTAAGGTTGAATATACAAATGGGGCATTATCCACTTTTAAATGGTAGCAATGAAATGGTTGACTACATTCCATCCTGTACCACCGAATGATGAATGAATAAATTGCTAATATAGTTACGCTGAGATTTATATAACGAAGTCAAGTTATTAGTACAATATGATGTCAAGGATAATGTCTCTCTCTACAAGAAAGCCTTACCGAATCAGAACAAAGTAGAAAAATTTGTTACACAAATTTTCACATGTTTAATTTTTAATATTGTTTATAACATTTGATATTTGTATAAATATTTGTTTAAATATTTCCCTTTATTAAAGAACACTATTTATAAAGTAAATGCAGATAGCTTCCTTGTAATCCCTTAACTGGCTAACGACCATGGACGTCTATACTTGTCCAATGGCCGTTAACCAGGTATGACGCAGGCTCCCGACTTGAGCCCGCGTCATACCGGCCGGCCCCCAGGTTATTCTTGTAGCTGGGGGCCGGCGTTAATAGCCAACATGCGGTGATCGCCGTGGCCAGCTATTAACCCTTTAGATCGCTACTGTCAAAGCTGACAGCGGTGTCTAAAGGTGCCTGTATCCCAGGTCCAGTGGGGTGGATCGTCTCCCCGCAGCGCGATCGCGGGGGGAGCGATCCACTGTGGAGGTAGCCGGAGGGCTTACCTCTCCTTCTATGCTGGCTCCGGTACTCAGAATGATAGAGCCTGGCAGGGCCAGGCTTTATCAATCGAGAGCAGAGCACACAGATGAATGTGGTTTTATAGAACCACATTCATCTGTATGAGGAATCAAATGATTCCTCCTAAAAGTCCCCTAAGGGACTAAAAGTGTAAAAAGAAAAGTGTAAAAAAAAGTTTAAAAACACACACACCCTTTCTTATTAAAAGTTTAAATCCCCCCCTTTTCCCAAATTCCATATAAAAAATATATTAACATAATAAAAATAAACATATGTGATATTGCCGCATGTGGAAATGTCCAAACTATAAAAATATATCATAAATTGAACCGCACGGTCAATGGCGTACACGCAAAAAAATTCCAAAGTCCAAAATAGCGTATTTTTGGTCACTTTTTATACCATAAAAAAATGTTTTTTTCCAAAAGTACGACAAAATCAAACCTATATAAGTAGGATATCATTTTAATCGTATGGACCTACAGAATAAAGATAAAGTGTTATTTTTACCAAAAAATGTACTGCGTAGAAACGGAAGAACCCAAAATTACAAAATTGTGTTTTTTCTTCAATTTTGTGGCACAATGATTTTTTTCCCCGCTTCGCCGTAGATTTTGAGTAAAATGACTGATGTCATTACAAAGTAGAATTGGTGGCGCAATGGATTTTTATCCCTCATAGGGATTTTTAGGTGCAAAATTGAAACGGATATGATTTTTAAAAGGTAAGGAGGAAAAAACTAAGGTGCAAAAACAGAAAAACTTTGGTCCTTAAGGGATAAAAGGGGTTATCCACCATAAGGTGATTTTAGTACGTACCTGACAGGCAGTAATGGACATGCTTAGGAAGGATCTGCACTTGTCTTGGGGCTAAATGGCTATGTTGTGAGATTACAATAACACTAGCTTTTTGTGAACTGGTATTTCCTGTTTGACTTTTCTTTTTTTTGACTACAAATCCCATAATTCCATTTTCCTCCCACACGTCAGCCACCCCACCCAATGAAACATAAATGAGCTGCATCCATTCAAATCCCTTTGGTTTTCAATCAGGGTGCCTACAGCTGTTGCATTAGTTGCAGGTTGATCTCTCTCCCACCAAGTTATCCCTCCACACATTGAAGCAGACAGGCTCCCTGTCATCAGCTGACTAGTGAGTCAGGTCTCGGCTGCATTGCAACCTGGGAAAAATCTGAGACAACAGTCATTTTGTATGCTGGTAAAAATAAATATTGGGGTAAAAATCACAGAAGAATTGTGAGTAAACCGTCACACACAGGTACAGACACTAAATTATTAACTACAGTAACTATACAGCCCCTGTAGCATAGTCAAATAAAAAAAAAAAATACTGGAATACCCCTTTGAGGACCAAGGCCATTTTTACCTTAAAGGGGTTATCCAGGAATTTTTTTTTTTTTATATCATTTGTAAATTACTTCTATTAAAAAACCTTAATCCTTTCAGTATTTATGAGCTGCTGAAGTTGAGTTGTTCTTTTCTGTCTAAGTGCTCTCTGATGACACGTGTCTCGGGAACTGTCCAGAGTAGAAGCAATTCCCCATAGCAAACCTCTTCTACTCTGTGCAGTTCCCGAGACAAGCAGAGAGCCCTGTTGCCAGACAGAAAAGAACTTTGTCTGTCTTTGCACTTTCGTAATTTCCTCCTTTACTTCTGAAAATCATATCGCTTTCAATTTTGCACCTACAGACCCATAAAAGGGCTTGTTTTTTGGGCCAACAATTGTACTTTGAAATTACATCAATCATTTAATAAAATCTACCGCAAAACTCCAAATATATATTTGTGGGGTGAAATTGGAAAAAAAAAGACACCATTTTGTAATTGTTGGGGGCTTTTGTTTAATTTCAGTAAAAACACCTTATCTTTATTCTGTAGGTCCATTCGGTTACAAGAATACCCAATTTATGTAGGTTTTATTTTATTTTACTACTTTAAAAAAAATCCTAACTACATGCACCAAAATTAGTATGTTTAAAATTGTCATCTTCCAACCCCTATAACTTTTTTTATTTTTCTGCATACAGTGCTATGTGAAGGCTCATTTTTGTGCTGTAGTCTGTAGTTTTTATCGGTATCATTTTTGCTTTGTTTGGACTTTTTGATCGCTTTTTATAAATATTTCATGGTATATGAAGTGACCAAAAACGAACAATTTTGGACTTTGGTATTTTTTTATGTGTATGACATCGACCGTGTGTTTTAGCTATCCTTATATTTTAATAGTTTGAACATTTACGCATGCGGCAGTACCACATATGATTATTTCTATTACATTATTTTATTTAAAAAATGGGAAAAGGGGGGTGATTTAAACTTTTAATAGGGAAGGGGTTAATTCACTTTTATGACCTTTTTTTACATTTTTTTTTTTTTAGCCCCCATAGGGGGTTATAACATGCAATCTTATAATTGCATATACTGATCAATGCTGAGCAGGCTTGGAGCAGCAGATCACCCAACGGATGATCAAGAGGCAGGTGAGGACCCTCGGCCGTCTGGTAAGCTGATCGGGACATTGCGATTCTGTTGCAATAGACCCTATCAGCTCCACTGAGCCAACGGGATAGTTTCAATTTCATTTTAGATGCCGCGATCAACTTCGTGTCTAAAGAGTTAATGTCGGGCATCGGCCCGATTGGCAGTGCCCAGCAATAGATGTGGGTCCTGGCTGCCCATAGCAAACGGGACCCACCGGGCTTAACCCGTTTTCGGCTGGTGAGAACAGTTTGAACCCGGTAAACAGGACCAGGGTATCCTTAAGTACCAGGGCGCGAGGGCGTACCTGTACACCGTTGGTCCTGGACAGGTTAAGAAAAAAAAATACTACTGGCAAAATAACACTTCCTCCTCCTTACTCACTATGATCACTATACTTGACAGGTCTCCTCCCTAGACATAAAAGGGAATGAACCTTTAATCTTGCTGAACAGGGCAGGAACACTGATGCCCAGTGTAAATGTCACCCTATACCCAGAACATTACACTGATGGCAAGTCAATGTTAAAACAATGATTTGTGTTAAACATCACTGTTAAGGGTTAGCCTAGTTTAATAGGATCAGGACATGTGACATTTACTAATGCTGCTTGCAGTTAGGACAGCATAATCTTGCTTCCAAGCAACTACTGCACCCAGCACAGGACACCCCTGCCAGGCATCTGCTGTAGTGCTGATAAAAAGGAGGGTTTTTTTTTTTTTTTTTTTTTTTTTTAAGAGTAAATTATCTTAATGGTCACTAATAAAGTCTTATTGGCAATGACTAAGGAAATAAAATACAAGGGTGAACCACATTTGTAGGAAATCTATGACTAATAAAACAGAGCAATGCTGGAAATGAACAGATATCTAGCAACTTGGAGAAAAGCTGGACAATAACTACTTGATTTCTTAGGATTCCAGAGATTGGAGCCAGCCCCAGTAAGGAAAACTCCTATATTACAACTACATTCTTTCCCAGAATAGTTTATTAGAAATCTGCATCAAGTTCAGTAAATCATGTTTTGCATTTGCCTTCTGCAGTACTTACTCAAACACTATAGATGTTATTTGGTTTATTAAAGGGGTACTCCGGTGGAAAACTTTTTTTCTTTTTTTAAATCAACTGGTGCCAGAAAGTTAAACAGATTTGTAAATTACTTCTATTAAAAAATCGTAATCCTTCCAGTACTTATTAGCTGCTGAATACTACAGAGGAAATTCTTTTCTTTTTGGAACATAGAGCTCTCTGCTGAATGACGAGCCCAGTGCTCTCTGCTGATATCTAACAAAAAGTCGTCAAACACCCGTGGGGTGTTAAGGCTCACTGGACCCCTTGTTATGTGCCTTGTGGGGTGTAGTTTCCAAAATGTTATGCCATGTGGGGGTTTTTCTGCTGTTCTGGCACCATAGGGGCTTCCTAAATGTGACATGCCCTCCTCAAAAACCATTTCAGAAAAACTCAATCTCCAAAATCCCAATGTCGCTTCTTCCCTTCTGAGCCCTTTACTGTGTCCGTCGAACAGTTGACATCCACATATGAGGTAATTCTTTACTTGAGAGAAATTGGGTTACAAATTTTGAGAGGATTTTTCTCTTTTTACCCCTTGTAAAAATTCAAAAACTGGGTCTACAAGAACATGCGAGTGTAAAAAAATAAAGATTTTGAATTTTCTTTTTCACTTTGCTTCTATTCCTGTGAAACACCTAAAGGGTTAACACACTTACTGAATATCATTTTGAATACTTTGAGGGGTGCAGTTTTATAATGGGGTAATTTATGGGGTATTTCTAATAAGAAAGCCCTTCAAATCCACTTCAAACCTGAACTGGTCCATGAAAAATTCTGATTTTGAAAATGTTTTGAAAAATTGGAAAATTTCTGCTGAACTTTGAAGCCCTCTGATGTCTTCCAAAAGTAAAAACATGTCAACTTTATGATGCAAACATAAAATAGACATATTGTATATGTGAATTAAAAAAAACAATATTGGAATCAGAATGAAAGTTAAAAGTATCCCAGAGTTATTAATGCTTAAAGTGACAGTGGTCAGATGTGCAAAAAACACTCTGGTCCTACAGTGAAAATTGGCCTGGTCCTTAAGGGGTTAACCTATAACTCCATCTTAGGAGCCAATATTAGCCAAATGGCAACTCAGTGATACTATAATTTTGAGAAATATCACACTGGCAAGGTACTTTCATAACATTTTCTTAAAGGGGTACTCCACTGGCCAGTGTACAGAACATTTAGTTCTGAATGCTGTGTGCGCGCTGCGGAGGTCGGCCACGTCCCCTTGTGATGTCACGTAACGCTCCCTCAATGCAAGCCCCCTCCCACTGACGAGCATTGAGGGGTGTGGCCTGACGGCATGAGGGGGCGGAGCAACTCCCGCAGCACGCACACAGCGTTCGGAACTAAATGTTCCAAATGCTGGCCAATGGAGTACCCCTTTAAAAACTCCTGTTCTTATCTTTAAGACAATATTGACATGGTCTCCCTGGCTGAGGTCTCCACATGTGACTACTATATACATTTTGCACATATCTTTGACCCCTCTTCCCCCTCCTCTTTTACTTTTGTTTTATGATAAAACCCAATAATATTATTGTTGATTAATAAATATATATATATATATATATATATATATATATATATATGTAATGGTCCGGACAGGTGGCTGGAGGTGGATCCACTGGACCAGAGGAGTGATGGCGTGGGCCGTACCCAGGGAACGGAATCTAAGGAGCTACTGGTCTTCACCAGAGCCCGCCGCAAAGCGGGATGGTCTTGCTGCGGCAGGTAGCCCCCAGGTTGTTCCACCAGATAGCGACTCAACCCCTCTGGTTGCTGAGATAGGCGCGGTACAGGAGGAACGGATAGAAGCGTAGTCAGACGTAGCAAAGGTCAGGGCAGGCAGCACAGGTTCATAAGCGGTAGTCACTAGCAACAGGTCAAGGCAGGCAGCACAGGTTCCGAGGCGGTGGTCATGGGTAAGGGTTGGCAATGGGCAGGGAACACTTTAATAATGGAATGCTTTCTCAGAGGCACGAGGCACAAATATCTGGCATGGGCAGGAAGGGGCTGGAGACTTTTATAAGACAGTAAGGGCCAGGCACCAATCAATGGTGCGCTTGTCCTTTAAATTTCATGAAGCCGGCGCGCGCGCCCTAAGGAGCGGGGCTGCGCGCGCCGGGAGAAAGAGGCAGCGCAAGGGGATGGGACCGCGGGTAAGTGAGCACGGGATGCAGTCGCCACACCAACCGCATCCCCGACAGCGGAAACCCTGCGCTCCCGGTCAGCGTGTCTGACCGGGACGCGCAGGGAAGCCGCAGACTGGGACAGAGGCAGCAAGCGCTCCGGTCCAGAGGAGGAGACCGGAGCGCTCACTGTAACAATATATATATATTTCATCTGACATGTTGCTGGTGGGATTGTTCATAAGATTGATCCCACCAATGTTTTATCAGCTATATTATGGCTACTCATACACCTGAGACTTTGATTGGCACAATCTTTCATACAAACAAGTATACGCTATTGCGAATGATCATTTGTGCATAATTTACAGAGGATGGACATTTTGGCCTACCATTATTTTAGGTGCATGACCAACCTTAGTCCAGGAATTAGGAGGAAATCTGCCAACAAAGTGTTCCTTATAATAAAGAAAGTGAGTTCATTGAGGTGATGTTTATGTCATAGATGGTGACCCCTGGCAGTCCAAGACATTGGTCAAGACTTAAAGGGGTATTCCAGGCAAAAACGTTTTTTTGTATATAACTGGCTCCGGAAAGTTAAACAGATTTGAAAATTACTTTTATTAAAAAATCTTAATCCTTCCAATAGTTATTAGCTTCTGAAGTTGAGTTGCTGTTTTCTGTCTAACTGCTTTCTGATGACTCATGCACCGGGAGCTGTCCAGCTCCTATGGGGATATTCTCCCATCATACACAGCTCCCGGGATGTGACATCATCATTTAGCAATTAGACAGAAAACTTCAGAAGCTAATAACAATTGGAAGGATTAAGATTTTTTAATAGAAGTAATTTACAAATCTGTTTAACTTTCTGGAGCCAGTTGATATATAAAAATAAGTTTTTGCCTGGAATACCCCTTTAGGTGTGTAATCAGCAAGCAACCAATCGCAGCTTGGCATTAGTTTTTCGAAATGGTCTGTGATTTGATTCTACCTGTCGGAGCCCAAAATCAGGCCCATTTTTTTTTCAAACAAATTGATGAATCTGGGCTTAAGAATAATAAAGAGAAAATAACTTCTGTTGCTTAATAGAGACTATAAAATTTTAAAAAATATATAAAAATGAAAAAATATGAAATGAAAACTTAAATATGGGGGGAAATAATAATGCTATACATGACATATGTTTTCGATTTTTTTGCTAGAATTTCACCTTTATCCTACTGATACAAAAAGCTCCAGAGAAAATAAATTAAACATTCAAAGTTCAATTTGTGCTAGTGCATGAGTATTCTCCACTTCTAAGAAGGGGAAAACAGGTACACTTCTCTGACAGCATTTTCACGGTATCCTTCGGGAGACAGTTCCTCACTTACTCTCTGTATTATTTAAAACTAAAGTTATGAATTAAGATGTTGCCACGAGCCAATTGAGTATACTGGAATGACTACTCAGCTGCAGGTGAAAAATTAACTTTTTATGTCTAAAAAAAAATAAAATGTAAGAAACAAGGGGAAACTACTTTTGAAAAGCACAAATAACGTTGTATCCCAAACAATATACAGATATTTGCCTTGAGGACTCTCATGTCTTGTTTCTTTGAGCAACTTCTATGCCTTCAAGGACTTTTTGAAGACACTTTCTTTTCAAAAAGACAACATGCAGCAGAATCTGTTTGTAATGGTAGAATTTGTCCGTAGTGAAATTTTACATTTAAGTTGTGAGTAGCATATCAGTATTTTCCCTTATCTTCAGGAAAAATCAAGCAACAGAATCAACCGGCAGAAGTGTTCTTTATTGGCCATTTTACAGTATTGCACACGGTACATTTCTAAACAGTGTATTACCAGTCATGTCCTATTTCTGTAAGCATTATATTACACCATGTCCTTCATTAGAACGTACCGTACCTGCAGTGGTCTTTGTTTTTCGCTGCTCTTTGGAGACTTCAATCCACTCGTTTGCTGTTGTAAAAGAAGCTGTCTTGCTGCTTGGAGAGCCTAGGCACAAACAAAAGATACAGAAAAATGAAGCCCTTGTTGGCTTATATGCACACAAAACAATTCCACCTCAACAATAATTAATTCTTTAGAAAAGATACATACAAATCCATTACAGCTGCCTAAAGTACAAATATGATGTTTACACTGTGTTTCCTACAGGCTAGCACTAGTGGAATGAAATGACAGAGCATTCATTCAAGGGGCGGAAGCAACACATACGGTAATATTTGCACTTTGCTCTTTGTGGGTTGTATGGAAACAAATTGAGAGCAGAAGCAGTAAAAAAACTTTACTCCATTTTAAAGGGGTAAATATTTAATTAAAATGATTGTAATCATATTCCTGCTACAGGGCGGGATGGACTACGTAGTAAGGGATTATACTATATCATAGGTATACAAGGCTGCCTCTTCCAACCATATGTTACCTTATGTCACCTTCCAACCTAGCATTTTCCCAGTCAGAATGTATTCGGTACATATTGGCTCTAGAGTAGAACATATTTGTGCTTTAGTAGGGGAAAAAAAATATAAGGGTCAACGTCTCAGGGGATGATAATATGTTTTCTGCAAAGCACTAAAGACCCTTTACCTACAATGAACTAGCTGAGCAATTATTCGAGTACAAATTCCCAAATACAATATGATGGATATGTCTGTCAACTATTCAGTAAACTGAAGAGGGAGAGAATAGTGAAAATAGGGTAATTTATGCATATGGATGCTCTGACATGCTCAAAGAGCAGCTGTTCTATCTATTTTAATAACAAAAAAAAAACTATGTTGTTCAATGGACCATGAGAGGTTGGATGTCCATAAAAATTTTTTAGTTGTGTAACACCCTCATTCTGAACTGGTGGATATTTCAGAGACTGTATTTCCGTGAAATGTGAAACATATTTTCAGTTCCAATAGAAAAGCTGAAAACAATGGTTTTAAATATAAATGCATAAGGCATGAATAAAGGCTATCTACCATTCCTTCACAGCCAAAAGCAGGCTTGTTTTACCTCTTAAACGTTATCCTCAAACATCATAAGCAACAATAACCTCAAAAAACAAAAACAAAACAAGATAAAAAATAAAATAAAAACAACAAACCTCTGGTGATAACTTCTACAAATGAAAATCAAATCCATCCCATGATACATAATTTAAATGGGCACTGTCAGATATAAAAACTTTTGATATGTTGTAATTGGTTCCATTAGAAAATTTTCAGTATTTCATACAACTGCCCCCCCCTGCCTGCTTGGACACATACTAGTCCTACTGTGTCCATGTATCATCACCTACATCATGGACACACTTCCTTGATTGACAGCTGTCAGCTGCTGTCAGCACTGTCAGCTTATGCCCCGCTACTGTCAGTGAGGGCAAGCTGGGAGTTGTAGTTTAGCTAATGCTTGGGGAGATGTGAGCAGACAGCATACTGAGGGAGGGGGCGGAGACCTGCACAGTGAGACCACGCCCCCTCCCTTTGAGAGGAATTCAGACTAGTGAGCTAAATTAAAAGTGTAATTAAAAAAATAATAAAGGTGCTAGACACATAAAAGTTAGATGTACATGGTCAGGATTAGGTACTGAGCAATATATTTAAAAAATGTTTTTTTTTGTTGGATCTGTCGGGTATACTTTAAGCTACCATTGGGCACAGCACAGCCATCTGTATACACGTGTTAATTGCCACCTGGAAATTGATAGTGAACTACCGAGAAGAGATGGCAAAGCAAGGGTTAAATCATTATTTTTATGAAAGCAACAATTCAAGATCAATATCATTTATGTATGTTCTAGTTAATATGACAGGCAAAGTAAGACATGAGAAAATAGATTATTGGGGAGATTTATCAAAACCTGTGCAGAGGAAGAGTGGTGCAGTTGGCCATAGCAACCAATCAGATTGCTTCTTTCATTTTCCACAGGCCTGTGGAAAATGAAAGAAGCAATCTGATTGGTTGCTATGGGCAACTACACCACTCTTCCTCTGCACAGGTTTTGATAAATGTCCCCATATGTCCTTAGATATCTACATCTGCTATAAGACATATACCCTATGAATTTGTGACAAATGTTTTAAAGGAACACATTCCTTTACATAAAATTGCACCCATTGATATTTAGTAACAGTTACAAAATAACACTGTATTTTTTTTATATCAAATTACTTTCAAATATCACATATATTTATCAAACAAAATGCCCCAGTATGATTATTAGAAAAAGTTATGTGCGCCATATTTATGTGGCTCTTAAACCCTTAAAGGGGGTTATCCCAAGATCAAAGGTAATCTCTGTCCGCAGGATAGAGTATAACTAGCTAATGGTAGGAATCCTCACTGTCCGTAGAATGGAGATGAGTTGTCACGTAAACGAATAAAGTATTAGCATGCATGTTCTGTCACTGTTCTATTCATTTTATATGGGGCTTCTAAACATTGGCAAACACTGAACTGTTTGGAAGGTCCACAGAGAACGAATGAAGAGCTAGGCGCAAATATGTCAGCTGTCACCATCTTGACCTATCAGATCACAGCATCTGAAGGGTTATTGATGGACAACAGCATGATCACTGATGTCCTTCATTTTCTATGAGGTCCTGACTGCTGTTTTCAGGAGATACAGTGATCGCAGAATCCACAACTTACATGTACATGTGTATATCATGGTTCCTCTCGAGGGTTAAAAACTTTTTTGGACTTTAGGACAAAAATTTTTTTTAAATGTGTTAACTTTTCCAAGTAACTCTTAGGCTATGTTCAAACTATATATTTTCTGGGTGCATAAAATTGCTGACAGTTTGCATCCGTTTTTGTGCTCTATGTAGTTGGCGTTGCATACAGTATATAAAAAACAAGCACATTTATTTTTTGTGACATGCCACTCATGTTTGTTAATGAAAAAAATATGCATGTTTCCCATGGACTTTTTAACCCTTTAGGATAAATCTTTTCCCGACTTTTTTTTTTTTTACTTTTTTACTTTTTATTTTAACTTTTTTTCCAACAGAGTTGTGTGAAAGCTTATTTTTTTGTGGGATAAGTTGTCATTTTTATTGGCACTTTTAATTTTACAATACAGTGTATTGCACAACTAGATGACATTTATTTGTGAGTGAAATTGAAAAAAAAATGCAAAAAATAAATATGCAATAATAAAGTACAATAATTGAACTTAAAGGGGTACTCTAGTGGAAAACTTTTCATTTTTTTTATCAACTGGTGCCAGAAAGTAAACAGATTTGTAAATTACTTCTATAAAAAAATCTTAATCCTTCCAGTACTTATTAGCTGCTGAATACTACAGAGGAAATTATTTTCTTTTTGGAACACAGAGCTGTCTGCTGAATCACAAGCACAGTGCTCTCTGCTGACATCTCTGTCCATTTTAGGAACTGACCAGAGCAGCATATGTTTGCTATGAGGATTTTCTCCTACTCGGGACAGTTTTTAAAATCTGTTTAACTTTCTGGCACTAGTTGATTTAAAAAAATAATCATTGACATGTATTCTTAAGGATGCAGCCACAAGTGGCAGATTGACTGGGGATCTCAGCAATTTTTTATTATAGGAGCAAAGTGAATGAGCTTTTCAAAATATCAACCACTTGTGGGGGTATAAATCTGCACAAAATCTGTGTGGAAATCCGCAGTGCAGACTTTTAATCTGAAGCATATCAGTGGTTGTGTCAGATCAGTAGAAGATTTATTGCATATTTCCTTCCCTTTGAAGTCAAAATCCACAATAATTCTACAGCTGCAGAACAATCCAGAATTGTGGATTTAACCCCTTAACCCCTTAAGGACGCAGGACGTAAATGTACGTCCTGGTGCGGTGGTACTTAACGCACCAGGACGTACATTTACGTCCTAAGCATAACCGCGGGCATCGGAGCGATGCCCGTGTCATGCGCGGCTGATCCCGGCTGCTGATCGCAGCCAGGGACCCGCCGGCAATGGCTGACGCCCGCGATCTCGCGGGCGTCCGCCATTAACCCCCCAGGTGCCGGGATCAATACAGATCCCGGCATCTGCGGCAGTTCGCGATTTAAATGAACGATCGGATCGCCCGCAGCGCTGCTGCGGGGATCCGATCATTCATAACGCTGCACGGAGGTCCCCTCTCCTGCCTCCGTGCGGCTCCCGGCATCTCCTGCTCTGGTCTGTGATCGAGCAGACCAGAGCAGGAGATGACCGATAACACTGATCTGTTCTATGTCCTATACATAGAACAGATCAGTATTAGCAATCATGGTATTGCTATGAATAGTCCCCTATGGGGACTATTCAAGTGTAAAAAAAATGTAAAAAAATGTAAAAGTAAAAGTAAAAAAAATGTGAAAAATCCCCTCCCCCAATAAAAAAGTAAAACGTCCGTTTTTTCCTATTTTACCCCCAAAAAGCGTAAACATTTTTTTATAGACATATTTGGTATCGCCACGTGCGTAAAGTTCCGAACTATTAAAATAAAATGTTAATGATCCCGTACGGTTAACGGCGTGAACGAAAAAAAATAAAAAATCCAAAATTCCTACTTTTTTAATACATTTTATAAAAAAAAAAATTATAAAAAATGTATTAAAAGTTTTTTATATGCAAATGTGGTATCAAAAAAAAGTACAGATCATGGCGCAAAAAATGAGCCCCCATACCGCCGCTTATACGGAAAAATAAAAAAGTTATAGGTCATCAAAATAAAGGGATTATAAATGTACTAATTTGGTTAAAAAGTTTGTGATTTTTTTTAAGCGCAACAATAATATAAAAGTATATAATAATGGGTATCATTTTAATCGTATTGACCCTCAGAATAAAGAACACATGTCATTTTTACCGTAAATTGTACGGCGTGAAAACAAAACCTTCCAAAATTAGCAAAATTGCGTTTTTCGTTTTAATTTCCCCACAAAAATTGTGTTTTTTGGTTGCGCCATACATTTTATGATATAATGAGTGATGTCATTACAAAGGAAAACTGGTCGCGCAAAAAACAAGCCCTCATACTAGTCTGTGGATGAAAATATAAAAGAGTTATGATTTTTAGAAGGCGAGGAGGAAAAAATGAAAACGTAAAAATTAAATTGTCTGAGTCCTTAAGGCCAAAATGGGCTGAGTCCTTAAGGGGTTAAGGACCACGGGTTTTTCCATTTTTCGCAATGTAATTTTTTCCTCATCATCCTCTAAAAACCAAAAAGCTTTCAATTTTGCACCTACAGACTCATGTGGTGCTTATTTTTTGCGCCACCAATTGTACTTTGCAATGACATCAATCGTGACAAAATTGGAAAAAAAACGCTATTTTGTACTTTTCGGTAAAAATGACACCATATAATTATTCTGTAGGTCAATATGGTTAAAATTATACCCAGTTTATATAGATTTTCTTTATTTCACTACTTTAAAAAAATTATAACTACATGCACCAAAATTAGTATGTTCAAAAGTGTCCTCTTCTGACCCCTATAACTTTTTTATTTTTCGGTATACAGGGTGGTATGAGGGCTCATATTTTGCACTGTGATCTGAAGTTTTTATCTGTACAATGATCCTTTTGATCTGACTTTGTGATCAATTTTTATACATTTTTTTAAGGTTTACAAAGTGACCAAAAATATGCAATTTTGGATTTTGGAATTTTTTTTATGTGTGCGCCATTGACCGGGCGGCTTAATTAACCTTATATTTTTATAGTTCGGACATTTATGCATGCGGCGATACCACATATGTTTATTTTTATTATGTTTATATATTTTTATATGGAATTTTGGAAAAGGGGGTGAGATAAACATTTAATAAGGAAGGGGTTAATGTGTGTGTTTTTAAACTTTTTTTTTTAGACTTTTAGTCCCCTTAGGGGACTTTTAGGAGGAATAATTAGATTCCTCATACAGATCAACGTTGTTCCATAGAACCACATTGATCTGTGTGCTCTGCGCTAGATTGATGAAGCCTGGTCCTGCTGCAGCCAGCACAGGATTTGAGGTAAGCCCTCAGGCTACCTCAGCAGTTGGCTATTAACACCGGCCCGCGTCATACCTGTTTAACGGCACATGGACATGTATACGGGTTATTATGAAGCGCGACCCACGGCCTCTTTATAAAGCCAGCATATCTGTGGCTGTCTATTGAGTCTGGCATAGAAATCTTAAGAAGCTCAGAGCTGGTGTAGATTTCTGCAACGTTGCAATTCAGGTGTATGAGGAGAACACACAAAGCTGCACCCCTTTTTTCTGGCAACTTTCCTCCACCTTGTAGCATACTGCATATGTGTTCAAAGCAAGCACATTTTTGGTGTGTCTTAGCAGATATCCCCATTGTCTTTTTTTATCTGTAAAATATTTGCATATTTGGCCCTAAATCTGCAGAAAATCTGCAGCAAAATCCCACCTATATTGGTATAACGTACTCTGATTCAGCTCATTCCTTCTGTGGAGATGTTTAAAGGGGTACTCCACTGGCCAGCGTCCGGAAGTAAATGTTCTGAACGCTGTTTTAGCGCTGCGGGGGTTGACCCCCCTTCGTGACGTCATGGTCACACACCCTCAATGCAAGTCAATGGGAGGGGGCATGATGTCCATCACGACCCTGCCCATAGAATTGCATTGAGGGGGGTTTGGTCGTGATGTCATGAGGGGCGTGGCCAGCTCCCGTAGTGGGAAAACAGCATTCAGAACATTTACTTCGATGCATCATACATGTAAAATCCTCAACAGGCTTCAACCCACATCACAACCACTGGGTGGCTGCATATAGACACATATAGTGGCCCTTATTTACTAAGAGTGTTGTGTAGGTTTCTTTGTGGGTTTTAATTCCCTACAATTTATTTTCCACGGTATTTACTAAGGTTTCCCTACATTTTCCACTTTCCCAACACTTTGCTTTTTTTTACACATGCTCTGATCTGTCTGGTTTTCCTCAGCTCAAATCCACCACATTTTATGTGAAAACCTCAGTAAATATGTTGGGTTTTTGTGAAAACGCCCCTTTCTGAGACCATGCCCCCTTCTTTCTGAGACCACGCCCTGGGTTTTCTTAGCAAAATGGAGAGTTAGTCGGGGTTTTTGCAATTCTGGCGCAAATTCTGGCTCAAAATCTGGCGCAGACAGAATTTCTGGTGCAATGCGACAGAATCTGGCGCACAACCCGACAAAACATGTTGGGTTTGCAATAGTAAATGAGGGCCAGTATATACAACTCCTGACACAGTATCCGGATATCTTGTTTTCTTTTTCTAGGCAATGAATCATGTGACACACATTGTGGTATATATTTAGCCATGAAGAGAGCTAAGGACACATCTATACTTCACCACTGATGAATGAAAAAACAGCATATACTGTACTTCTGGTAAGCTTTTAAAACATCTCAACTATTATGTCTGAATACAGTCCAGAAAACCTTTTACTCTTTATTGCTGGATGTCCTTATAGCTCCATATATTTAAGAAGCCGATACAGAGTAGACACAAGTTTAGTGTTCTCCCTCTCAACTGTAAATGATGACAATTATTTGCTTGTTACTGCTGCATACCTCTATCTTGCTTTACTCCTTTGCTCTCTGCATTGTGAAAGCATGTTGTGGGGAGCAGATAGTTCCCACACATGTTGTATTACTATGGACCGAGAATGGTGTCATCTCAGGAGCTGTACCTGTGCTATATGCAGTGGGTGTCAGCTGTAGCATGCACCTGACACCCTGCTGCAACAAGTGGAATCAAATTAACTTCAATGCTGCCTGCAAACTACTTCAGATGCCATAGGCAATGTTGGCTGTGGCATCATGAGGTTAGAAATAGGCTGTGATAGACGGCCTGTCTGTGTCTGAGTACATTGTAATACAGAAGTAGTAATGTAATGTATTATAAAAGTGCATATAGAATTACATGTTCAAGTTACATTACATTACATTTTTTCCTAAATGTTCCTAAAAAATAGAAGAATCCAAGTCAAACAACAACACTTTTTGTGTTATATAGTTTGTTAGATAAAAGCCCTTAATTTTTAGAAAATAATTAATGCTTAATGAGGCTATACTTAATTGGTATTTACCTGTACAAAAACTTGAACATACTATTTATACTGCACAATGCACACCATAAAAATGACAATAAAACTTAGAAAAATGCAAAACTTGTTGGTTTTTAACTCTCTCCAAAAAGGGAATAAAAAGTAATAAAAATAAAATAAAATAACTCATACATGCTTTATTATGTTATCAATAAAATTGCCTTATGTAAAACCTCATACAGCTGTGTTGACAGAAAAAAAAATTGCCAAGATGCAGAGATGAGAAAAACAACGACAAAAAAATAAATAAATAAATTGACAGGTTCTTTAACCCCTAACAATATATGAGTAAATTTAAGGGGTACTCCGGTGAAAACCTTTTTTCTTTTAAATCAACTGGTGGCAGAAAGTTAAACATATTTGTAAATTACTTCTATTAAAAAATCTTAATCCTTCCATTACTTATTAGCTGCTGAATGTTACATAGGAGATTCCTTTCTTTTTGGAACACTGCCGCTAATAAGTACAGGAAGGATTAAGATTTTTTGATAGAAGTAATTTACAAATATGTTTAACTTTCTGTCACCAGTTGATTTAAAAGAAAAAAGGTTTTCACCGGAGTACCCCTTTAAATTTATACAAATCGATTGTACCCACATTTTACAAAATGAAAGGATTTCAGCAAATCCGGACATTGATTTGTTTTGCATCACTACAAATAGTGGCCATGCTGTCTGACTGCTGTTTTAGACATAAGAAAGTAGGATCACATGACCTCAGACAGCATTCCTGCAGCAGGCTTCCCTAAAATGCCTTGCAGGCAGCTCTTCCTGCAGCACAGCCAATCATGAGGGGCTATAGGTGGGAGTCAGAGATTCACAGGGATGATTCAGTGGATGAGTCAAAGCCACTATAAAGCAGCCCAACCAGGAAATGCTGCTGTTTTGTAGGGATAGATATGTGACAGAGAGGACCTCAAGCAGAAAGTAAGGTATAGAATAAATAGAAAGATAATGGATTGATGTTAGCCCAGTGAGCGTGTTTCACAATAAGAATAGCAGACAGATCTATAAGTAGATTTTGGATATAGATAGGAGTCATGGAGTCTCCGTGTGTTACTTCTTCAGGCAGACACAGGAAGGCACCCTTAGCTGTACCTATACAGTTTAGGAATCAACACTCTATCATATCACATAATTCAGTTTTGCATTTATCTAATTGGTAATAGTTAAAAAATGGTGTATAGTTCTATTTCAACTTGCCAAGCAGCAAGTATTTATACAGTACTATTAGTTAGACATCAGTCTGTGCTCAAGTGACAATTGTTTTCCAGTTGAAATCCTGGTGCTCAAAGTATGTGCTGATAGAAATATCACTCATTATTTCCATATGTCTAATTGCTAATATTGCCACTAGAAATTGAAATATAGTTTTGCATCAATCATATACAGCAGTACCTTTGTCATCAGTCTGTATCCAAACTACAACAACTACTACACTAATAATAATAATAATGATAGTGTGTATTTATATTATGCCATCATATTATACATCATATTCCACGCTTTAATGAAACTATTAAAATGTTCTCCATTATATTATGCCCTCAGCTTTTGTGCAATTTTTTTAAATCTAAATTTTATTAAAATTAAAATCTTGTTAATAGCTGCAGCTACCTATATACAACCACACATCTCCTGCCTTGTCCTCATGTTCCATACTCCACTACTGCTACTGCTTTCCCTGCAGTCACTACTATCCCTGCTGCTTCTACAACTAACACTGCCCACATAGCAACATATCCTGTCTTATATATCATGTTTATACTGTACTACAGCTGCTGCCATTTTCACAGCTACACATCCTACACATCTGCTGCCATTTTCACAGCTACTACCCCTGATGCCAATACTACACATCTGCTGCCTTGTCTATGTTGTGATGCTCCTGAAACTCTACCCGCGAAAGGTAAGAGTGGGTGCTACCAATGGCTACCATCTATGTACTCTATGTAATCAATACATCTTGCTGTCACTTTTAACATTACTAATGCTCTCTTGGAATTAAAGAGCTTGAAAGGGGTTGGATAGAAACTCTTAAAATGTCATACACAACTTTTCAGAACAATAAAGGCACTTTTGAATCTTAATCTGCCTCCAAATCGATCACATCAAATGTCCAAATCAGAAAAAAAAAATTCTGGAAATTCAAACAGCTCATCCCTGACCACCATAGGCAATTTTGGTCTTTAAAATGATGATTTTATTTACTTAAATGATGCAGTCAGCACATAAGGACTTTATGGCTAGGATTGGCGATCACTATGATGTACATGTAGGGCATTTTTCAGGAACTTTTTCTACTTGCATCATAGGTCAGCAAGGTATTGAATATAAAATTTTCAACTGAGCACTAATGTTTCTCCATTGCTACAGAGGCCATGAGAAAAGTGTCCTGTCCTGTTCATGGGCTTTTTGCCTTCTACATTCCACCTTAGGAGTGCACTATAATTTTACCCCAGGCAAAGAAAATAGCCCTTATAAATGTATTATATTTAAAAATAATAATAATAATGATAATAATAAAAACTTTTATATTGTAAAATATTATCCTTCTAAAAGACAAAAAATAATCATTGCACAACATGTACAAAAAGGGCCATTTTCCATTTTACTCTCTCAGTGCTTGTTTTATTGTTATTTCTTTTTGTTGTTTATCAGATTCAGCAATGACCTCAACAACTATTTATTTTCTGTTGCTAATTAATTGGGCTTTTACTTCAAGATTTTAATATAAGTCTAACATATTTCTTAGCTGGTAACAATACCAATGATTTTCTGTTTGCTTAAACTTTTCTACAATTAATTCTATTTCTACCTTTGTTCTTGAAATGAGTGAATACCAGAAAGATTGTAAATGCAGCTCTACAGGGGAAGTGCTGATTAAACTGACCTCTGACCTCTTTATTTTCTGCATTGAACATTTAATCTATGTTTCAATGCTGCATGATATTTGCCCCCTGCAAGTCACTCCATTATTCTCATTGTATTCAAAATAGTATAAGAAAAAAACATTAGAGGAAATTATTTGTATTCTCTTGTTATAAAAAAAATAAAAAATAAAAATCTGTGTGTTACCAGGAAACTGAGTATTTATACAGGTCAATCTAGAACAGCAATTTTCTATTGTAATATAGTTAGCATTACATATACTGTCAGTCTTAATGTTTATATATAGGTTCCTCACAGGAGAGCCTAATCTAACTAAATAACAGTAATGTACAACCCATAAAAATGCTAATTGAGAACATCATCTATAAGCATGAAAGTCAAGACAGATGTATTCCAACATGAAGATGCACAGGCAGAGGGAGTAGAGCATTGTGTTCAACAGGTGATTGCTCTTGAAAGCCGTGTTAAGCTGGCTGCATAGCTTGTCCGTATAAATATCCAACTAAGCCTCCTGCTCGGAAGGTAAAAATAATTCCACCATTCTGGCTTCATACCGAGGGTCTTGGAATGGGGTTACCTAGTACTCATCTCCTTTCCTCATACGTGCAATACACCCGTGGCATGGTGGACTTAGCAGCGGCAGCTGTAGCCACTAGACTACAGGCATTAGTGGACTAGTGGTAGCTTTAGCCAGTGGACAACAGTCATTGGTGAGCTAGTGATACTTCTAGCCAGGCATTGTCATGCATCTCCACGTTCTTACATAGAGCCTTCATTTCTAAATTCGGACCCTGGCTTTGCTTTCCCTTCTTTTTGTAGAGAAAGCACTGTGCCTGTTTTTTTTGCATCTGGTAAGACAGAAAATTATTTCCACACAGCCATATACCATAAAGAGATAGGTACACCATCCTCCTGACTGTACCCCTCCTCTGGAAAGATTTTTTTCTAAAGTGGCACATGCAGCAGCATCACAGTAATCTGCTCCTGAGGTGATTAGACCAATAGGCCTGCTGAACTCCTCATCATAAAACTTCTCCTCCTCATTCCCTCCATTTCTATCGTATAAACTTATGTCTGATCATGGCCCTTATAATTTCACCACCACAGCCACCACCATTCCCTCTAGTGCTATTCTCATCCACTGCTTTCACCTCCACCCCCTCTGCAACACACTCCAAAGGCTGACAACTGTGACACAACTCCTCCCTTCTGCTCAGTACTGGGGGGAAGCAAAGACAGAGATAATGGAATAGATCATCCATGGATGGACCATTTCCCCATGCCATGTAACAGCAGACGATAAAGCCACCAGTATTCTTACTGGCAGAGGACATGGCAGGGGTGCTTTGTCCTTTACCAAGTACAAAAACTCTTTTACCAGACATATTTTTTTATTTAATTAAAAAAAGCTTTGGAGGTCTTTGTTTTTGGGGTGATTTGTCACTCACCTACAAGTCAACTTTTAGTCTCATCTAAACCCAGAAAATACATGTAGTTGAGCCTTACATATTTATGCTGAAATATAGGTCAGCCCACTGCTTTGGTGGCTGACAAAGTGATTGGTTCAATTGTGAAATGCCTTGCATGTTTGTAATAAATATATGGAATATTACACGGAGTGCTATCATCCTATTTTCTCCTCATCTGACCTGAACTGGTAATTCGATAAAGAGCTGGAGGAACTAACTGTAGCTTTCTCTCATCCCAATGGCGGCCACAATGCAGTGAATGGGGCTTTTTTAGTCTCTTAAACTTGTCCATATTGCTGTGTCCTATTGGCCTGGGAGGTGTGTGACACATAAATGCAAGCAATGATTAAATAGCCTGGGGTCATGTGATCTTGCTGCTAGCTTCAAGGTATGCCAGGCTAGACTGAGGTCATATTATCTCAGTGTTCCCAGTACTTCCTCCTTTTATTTTGTCAAAAACGCCATGTGTTCCTCTCCCCCTTCTGCTGTTATTACCGTCATTGCCAGGTTTGTGCGAGCCAAACTGTATGACAGTTTGGGTAGCTGCTGTCTCCCAAAATTCGGACCAAGGCCGGATTTGCTTGGTTCGCCTTGCTCATCTCTATTATGGACGCTATATTATTACATAGAGCTAGATGATACAAACATATATACTTTATGATAGAGAAACTGCCACATATCTAAACATAGCCTACATTAAAGTGGCCTGTTTGGGGGGCTGTGGGTGTCCCTTGTGTACTGGATCTAGCGTGTGTATGGAGGAATTGGAAGAAATAGTTGGCATCAGAATGAGCCTGATATTTGCCTTAGACAGATAGCAACCATCTTGCATTTCTCATTATGGGCTGTAATTGACTGCTATCTGTATGAGGGAAAAAATCAGGCATGTTTTTTTCTTACACAGATTGATAAATCATGTGCACCATAATTCCTAGTAGGACATTTCATTTACTTTTTTTTTAAGTGATAAGATATATATGGTCAAACACATGACTTAAAGGGGTACTCCACCTCTAGACATCTTATCCCCTATCCAAAGGATAGGGGATAAGATGTCTGATCGCGGGGGTCCCGCCGCTGGGGATCCCCGCAATATTCCATGCGGCACCCACCTGTTTCTTGTCTTGAAGCGCTGGAGGGTCTGGGTTGCCCCCACGGGAACGGAAGTCCGTGACGTCACGACTCCGCCCCCGTGTGATGTCACGCCCTGTCCCCTCAATGCAAGTCTATGGGAGGGGGTGTGACGGCCGTCCAGCGCTTCCGGACAAGAAACAGGTGGGTGCCGCATGCAATATTGCGGGGGTCCCCAGCGGGGGGCCCCGTGCGATCAGACATCTTATCCCCTATCCTTTGGATAGGGGATAAGATGTGTAGGGGTGGAGTACCCCTTTAAAGTTGTAAAAAAATTTGAACATGCTTTCACTTGCTTTATATTACATTTGCATTTTGGTTCTCTGTCCTTCTGCTTTTAAACAGTTGATGAATCATAAATAGTGCACATTTATTATGGCATCATTCATGCTAAAACACTGCAAATTTTAGAGAAATGTTCTTCTAATATAAAAAAAAACAGTATAATTCAGCAGAAATAGGTAAAAATGATAACAGAATCCAGATAGTGTCTAGTATCCATGACAACAGTTGCTTTGACAAGATGTGCATATGGCATTACACTGCCAGCTGGTGTGAACAATGTTTGAACTACTGCATTGAGATGCTGAGCAAACAGAAAAAGTTGCCACGTCTTAACCCTCGGGGAAGGCAGTCATCCCCTGATCAATTATGAAAAGACAGAGAGAGGTCTGCTACAGTCTGCTCCAAGCAAGTTTTTCAGTGAAAGCAGGCAGACAGTAAAAACCAAAGTAAACAAAATGAATGCACTGGCTCTATCTCCTTACAACATTGATTTGCCTTCCCACGTAAGCCTTTGGTATACTTTTGTATAACATACTTTTAACAGTAGGAGACTTTCCCACAACAATCATGTCATTGTCTCTCCGAATTCTCAAGTAATTGCAGGTCAGTTTTCAAATTTCATTGACACATTCCATTACTCAGTTCAACAAAAATACGACACATCCCGAAAGTACAATAAACACAATTAGTAATGAAGTACCATGGATTCTGCAATCCAAATCATAATAAATGTTGGCATTTTAGGAAAAGAAAACAAGGTAGAGGGATATGCTGGGGTATTGAAAAGCAATTATTTCCAGACATAATACTTGTTCTCATTCTGGCCAACAGTTAGAAACAGATTTTTAATTTAGATGGTCAAAGAATAATAAGTTCTGAACTGCGCTTTGTAAGTCAAACTTTACAGTCTTTTTATTGTATACATTAACTTGCTTTCTACTGTCTGCAAGTAGATACTGCAGTAGGATTCATATGTTCAGCACTTCATTTGTAAAACAAAGCATTGCTTTACTCCAAAAATCATGGTTCCTAAAATGAAGGATTTTCCTGATGGAAAAATGTGATGCGCCGAATGCTGTTAGCTTTGTTAGTAACTATAGTAAATGCATACACAAAGCTAATATTTTTTACTATTGTACGGATTTATACAAAACTTGTTTTTATAGATTTTTGCTAGGTTAATAAAAGAACAACATATAGTATATGCTATGATTTGCTGTAATAGGCTAATGGTGTAAACCATCCAGGCTAGACACTACCTCATAGTCATATGGATATCTTTTTATAAAATCCTATGTTACCAAAATAAATTATTAAAGTTTTCTGTGTTTTTTTTTTTAATAACAATTGCTAGACTATAATACTACTGATGTTATTGTCCTGGTGCTAGTTTGTCCAAGAGTGGGGGATTGCCAAAATGCACTGCAAATAGGAAGAAGGAGACTAAAGAAGAGACATGGCATCAGAAGTATCAAGGTGGAAAGATTAAAGGGGCACTCCCGTGGAAAAATTTTTTTTATTTTTTTTATATCAACTGGTGCCAGAAAGTTAAACAGATTTGTAAATTACTTCTATTAAAAAATCTTAATCCTTCCAGTACTTATTAGCTGCTAAATACTACAGAGGAAATTGTTTTCTTTTTCGAACACAGAGTTCTCTGCTGACATCATGACCACAGTGCTCTCTGCTGACCTCTGCTGTCCATTTTAGGAACTGACCAGAGCAGCATATGTTTGCTATGGGGATTTTCTCCTATTCTGGACAGTTCTTAAAATGGACAGACATGTCAGCAGAGAGCTCTGTGTTCCAAAAAGAAAACAATTGCCTCTGTAGTATTTAGCAGCTAAAAAGTACAGGAAGGATTAAGATTTTTTTAATAGAAGTAATTTACAAATCTGTTTAACTTTCTGGCACCAGTTGATAAAAAAAAAAAAAGTTTTCCATAGGAGTACCCATGTTTCTCTTGGTATTTTTGCTCCATCAAGAGAAGTAAACATGATCGTATCTTGGCCCCCATCTTGAATCTTCAAATCATTCCCTTAACATCACACTATTCTATATCTACAAAATTGTAATCTTTTAGTTTAGTTTAAACATTGTGGGGGCCTAGATTAATGCTGTATGTTTTTAGTTGCCCATGTCAACCAATCAGAGCACAGCTTTGTTAAAGTTGGTTGGTTAAATGTATTCTCTCTCTCCTATTGTTTTGAAACTTTTACACAAATTTATAAACAATAGATGACCGTACTGTTAGGGCCCATTCACACTAGTGGCGGAGATTCTGTCTGTAAAAGATGCTGGAAAACATCAGTGCTAGGACTGCTAGGACCACGCAGAATTCTGCTGAAAGAACGAACATGTTTACTCTTTTGTCAAAGTCCAAAATTTTAATTTTCATAGCAGAAATTCTGTAGTTTGAACGGTGCAGCAGAATGGCATTGAAAACAATGGGAATCTGCTGCACTGGAATTTCCATGCGGAATTTCTTCTCTCAAACATTCCATAATGTTAATGGGCAAAAAGCCAACAAGTTTGTTTCAGTATTCGACCTTAATATTATTGTAAATGATCTAATTTATGAATATCATGTGAATTATTTGGGGTCAAACTCCAGACACCAAACTAGACAATAATCACATAATAGGTGTAAAAGAAAATAAGAAATAGATGTCTGGGGGGATTAAAATACTGAATTACATTGCCACTATTTAGCCAGGAAACACTGAATCCAGCTTCTCTGCCACATTACACTGCACCTCTCTACTTCAGCTATGCTGGAATAAAATACAATCAAACCGCCATCCTGAAACTATAATGACAACATTTATTTCTTCATACTTTGAAATGTCTGTCTTAAATATGTAACGTTTAAACGGCTGGTTGTAAACACAGCAGGTAAAGCAACCATTTTAGGAGATCAAAGATGATATAAGCTCATACTGGAAAATCACTCAGACATGATGTCTGTTATAGTCATTTCATAGCTCATGCTACAATTTCCCCATAGCTGGTGCATCATTTTATTTTTTACATCTGGTAATTCACATATTTATTGTTCCCCGAAATAGACTGTTATTGTGGCTAATGAAAACTGTGAAGATCACATGCTCAGAGTGTGACACATTTCTATCAGTTTCTTTGTAATCATTAAATCAATGAGCATTTGTATAAACCGACAAAATAAAAATAAAACATTAGCCTGAAAAGCATAAGGTCTCTACTTTTCACTTGTACTGAGCATTAACGCAAATTTCATGGACCATTTAAATGAGGCTAGAAAAATTAAAGGATAAGGAGGGGTCTCCTGCAGCACCCCAAGTCATCACTGCACGGAGCTAGGTTTGCTCATGCTACAGAGGCCGGAGTATCTTGACGTCACGGCTCTGCACCCTCGTGACATCACACTCCACCCCCTCAATGCAAGTATAAGGGAGGGGACATGACGGCCACCACGCCCCCTCCCATAGGCTTGCATTGAGAGGGAAGAGTGTGACTCTCTTGAGCTGGCCGCCATCTTCACATTATATGAACAGAGAAGAAAGTCCAGCGCCAATGGGGAAGTGGATAAAATTCACAGGCTTTATTGATTCGTTGAGGCAAAAACTCTGCTTGATGCGTTTCGTGGTTTATTGCAAGACCACACTAAAATTAGTTTTACACTCGTGGCTGTAAATGTTGGCACCCCTGAAATTTCTCAAGAAAATTAAGTATCTCTCACAGAAAAGGATTGCAGTAACACATGTTTTGCTATACACATGTTTATTCCCTTTGTGTGTATTGGAACTAAAAAAAAAAAATGGGAAGAAAAAAAGAAAATTGGACATAATGTCACACCAAACTCCAAAAATGGGCTCAAAAAAATTATTGGCACCCTTAAAGGGGTACTCCGCCCCTGCCATCTTATCCCCTATCCAAAGGATATGGGAAAAAATGTTAGATCGCCGCGGTCCCGCTGCTGGGGACCCCGGGGAGCGCCGCTGCGGCCCCCCACCATCATTACTGCACAGAGCGAGTTCGCTCTGTGCGCAATGACGGGCAATACAGGGGCCAGAGCAGCTTGATGTCATGGCTCCGCCCCTCATGACATCACGGCCCGTCCCCTTAATGCAAGTCTATGGCAGGGGGCATGACGACCGCCACGCCCCCTCCCATAGACTTGTATTGACGGGGGCGGGCCGTGACGTCACGAGGGGTGGAGCCGTGATGTCACGAGGGGTGGAGTGATGACGTAACGATGCTCCGACCCCTGTATTGCCCATCCTTACATGCAGAGCGATCTCGCTATGCAAAGTAATGATAGCGGGGGGCTGCAGCAGCAATCTCCGGGGTCCCCAGCAGCGGGACCGTGGCGATCTAACATTTTATCCCCTATCCTTTGAATAGGGGGATAAGATGTCTAGGGACGGAGTACCCTTTTAACATAATATTTGGTTGCACACCCTTTGAAAAAAATAACCAAAATCAGTCGCTTCCTATAACCATCAATAAGCTTCTTACATCTCTCAGCCGGAATGTTGGACCACTCTTCCCTTGCAAACTGCTCTAGGTCTCTCTTATTGGAAGAACAGGTTTTCCCAACAACAATTTTAAGATCTCTCCACATGTATTTAATGTAATGGGATTTAGATCTGGACTCATTGCTGACCACTTCAGAAATCTCCAGCGCTTTGTTGCCATCCATTTCTGGGGGCTTTTTGATGTATGTTTGGGGTCATTGTACTGCTGGAAGAACCAAAATCTCAGATGCAAACCCAGCTTTCTGACACAGGGTTGTACAGTGCAACCAAAAATCCGTTGGTATTCCTCAGATTTCATGATGCCTTGCATACATTCAAGGCACCCAGTTCCAGAGGCAGCAAAACGATCCCAAAATTTTGTTGAACCTCCACCATATTTCACTGTAGTACTGTGTTCTTTTCTGTAGGCCTCATTCCATTGTCGGGAAACAGTAGAATGATGTGCTTTACCAAAAAGCTCTATCTTGGTCTCATCTGTCCACAAGATGTTTTCCCAGAAGGATTTTGGCTTACTCAAGTTCATTTTGGCAAAATGTAGTCTTGCATTTTGATGTCTCTGTTTCAGTAGTGGGGTCCTCCTGGGTCTCCTGCCATAGTGTTTCATTTCATTTAAGTGTCAACGGATAGTTTGCGCTGACACTGATGCACCCTGAGCCTGCAGGACAGCTTTAATATCTTTGGAACTTGTTTGGGGCTGCTTATCCACCATCCAAACTATCCTGCGTTGACACCTTTCATCAATTTTTCTCTTCCATCCATGCCCAGGAAGATTAGCTACAGTGCCATGGGTTGCAAGCTTCTTGATAATGTTGCTCACTATGGACAAAGGCAAATATAAATCTCTGGAGATGGACGTGTAACCTTGAGATTGTTGATATTTTTCCACAATTTTTGTTCTTAAGTCCTCTTCTCCTCTTTCTGTTGTCCATGCATAGTCTTGCACAAACAATGCAAAGACTAACTGTACTCCTCTCCTTTTTATCTGCTTTCAGGTGTGATTTTTATATTGCTCACACCTGTTACTTGCCCCAGGTTAGTTTAAAGGAGCATCACATGCTTGAAACTATCTTATTTTTCCACAATTTTGAAAGGGTGCCAATAATTTTTTCCATCCCATTTTGGGAGTTTGGTGTGATATTATGTCCAATTTGCTTTTTTTTCCTCCCTTTTTTTGTTTAGTTCCAATACACGCAAAGGGAATAAACATGTGTATAGCAAAAATGTGTTACTGAAATCCTTTTTTGTGAGAAATACTTCATTTTCTTGAAAAATTTCAGGGGTGCCGTAACTGTAAAAGTATGATATATCCATATGTAATTTTTCCCTTCATTGCTGCTAATTTGCACATGTAATTCCAAAATGCCAGAATTATATGAATGAACTGGTAGTAATATAGTTGTAAGTAAGCAGTACATTTTACCTTTTCATATCAGAATGTGTTTTAAAGGGGTACTCCAGATTAGAACTTAAAAAAAATTAAAAATCTTGCCCAGAATGCCATCAGAATGCTGGGGCTGGTAGGTCCATAGCTGTTATGGGCCAACATGCCTCTCACCCCAATGACACACAGGGCTACTTGGCTGGCAGTACTCTTGTATGTGCAGTCTGTCACTGTAGTTTTTGAAGCACATGCAGACTGCACACACTGGGCTGCCAGAGCATGCAACAATATAAAAAAAAACTAAAATGCCACTACAGTGTGAAAAAACACCACAAATAAAAATGTCAGGAAGAAAGGCCTTTCATATTTCCCTATAGACTCCCAATTAACAGCTGGCTGTAGTGTTGTTGCCCCCCAAAAATTCCAGCATTGACTATGGCTTTCTTGGCATTTTTGGACACTGTGTTTGTTTCTACCATGGCACTATTATGAACAGAGCCTAAGTTTGCTACATTTAAAAACAGAAACTGTCAGTATAGAAATGTAAATAAAAATGAAATTTATTGTCAGTAAAATGAATAGTAGATAGATTAGGAAACAGAAAATGATGTGTAGGACAAAACTATTTGGAGACATATCAAATCCTCTTTTGGGTATTTCCCTGCTTAGGTCTTCAAAATGTGCAGATCTACTTGAACAAATGTTAAGTTCTTCAGTAGTTTTGTGGAGGCATCAACATTGTCTTAGTGTTATCATTACCTTCTCTTCTTATATCGTTTCTGATCAGAATAATGAAGGGACGCAGCCCACTGACAGTAGAGCAGATGCAATGATTATGTCTTTCTTGGGAATCATAGATCTCACAACATCTGCTTGTCATTTGTTTGAAGGAGCTGGGAGTTGTGCCCTGGTACCCTGTGACAGAAAGGCTGCCCAAGAGAATAAATCAAGTGCTGTAGCCATTTTGAAGCTAAGTGTGGGTGTACCTAATGAAATGTAGATTATTAACCATAGAGAATAACTGGAGATATTAGAGAGACATTACTTGTAAGTAACCTTGCTTAATGTCTGAAGAGGTGTTCAGTTTATTTATAAGAAATACTACCATAGCAAATAAAATAAAAAAGCTACACAAAAGCACCAAACGGTTGTTCATGAGCAAGAGAGATGTGGTTGTAAATGTGCTTGTTTTTACAACCCATAATACCACATTCTCTTTATATAACCACGTTTAATGCAATCAGTGATATTAAATGGTTATTTAAAAAGAGCAATGAAAGGAAAGAACTGTTTTATAGGGAAGCAGAAATGACTATATTTATTTGTAATATAAATACACACAAATTATTAATAGCGTCACATTTAGGAATACTGCATGGAGTTTTATTTTAAATAACATACTTAAAAATAACTCATTATCCCTTTCACTGCCCGAGGGTTTTCTGGCAGTGCAGGATTTTTTACGTTAAAAAAGCATTCGGTAAAGTAAAGAAAACTTTATTTTGAACTGTATCATTTGACTACTTTACTCCATTAAACAGTAAATACACATACTTGTTAAGACACAGAGTCTATATGCTTTAGCCCTAAAATATGATAGTTTAACCCAGCAGCCTGTTGCATTTAACCAGTAAAATGAAAAATGACATCTACGCCCATTAATATCTACAATGTATAAACAGCACAGCATGACACATTCTTGAGAGCTGAAGGCTACAAAATCTCTCTGTAACATAAATAACAAAGCACTCAGAAGTATATTGATGTTGATATTCATCTCTGAGAAAAACATTGCTGCCTAGGCTTCTTATGAAAATAGATGCAGCCCAAATGGATCTCCTGTAATTGGTTTCAGATAGCAAGGTCAGAGGAAATATGATACAAGAAACTATTATGTGGAACAGGAGGAACAAGAATGTTTACACAGGCCCTCCCCCATTTAACAGGCTAGAGGTACCAATACCATATGCTCTTGAAAGATAACTAGCCCTAAAATGAGGACAACATGTACTGTAATTTTCCCTAATCTAAATTAGCTGCCTATAACAGTATAAATTACTTATTTATTTATTTTATTTCTCAACTGTCAGATGCTATAGTATAGTTTATCAAAGGATGCTAGAAAAAAATGTCTATGGCCCAAACTATTGATTCACAATAGTTCGTTTTTCCTGTAAGGCATGGTTGTAGGCAAATGCACTTTTTATTTTTTTTTATATATTTTTTTAAACCAGCTAAAGTTATGATTAAGCTATTGAGAGTATGTAATACATTATGTCAATAGGCTTATTATATGATCACAATGAATACTAGTTTACTGTTTAAGGGGTACCTGCCAGCCCTATGGCCAGACTATGTTTACACTTGGGAATTCAAACGCGCCTTTGAATTGATTATTTTTTACTGTTGATTTGTTTTCTGCATTCAAAAGGAGTCAACTTCCTAACCAGACAATAACCATTTGCTACCATTTAGCTGCTATTCAGAGACAGATAAGCCCATCAGATGGATTAGAAATAGCAACAGGGAGGGCAAAGGACCACACCTTAATTAAGTTTGTGATCGTGGGGGAGAGAAACCTTGGAGGACAGCTCAACACAGGCTAGAGAAAAAGCAGTGAACATACAAAAGATAGTTTGTAGGGGAGAATCATATAGGCTATGTACAAGTATAGAAAGAAAATAAAGCCAATTGTGCTTTGTAAGGACATCATTCATATTACCACAAAATCTACGGCATAGTTGAAAAGAATTATTTGTGGAGCAAAATTGAAAAATAAATGCAATCCTCCATGTTTTGGGGGGTTTCACTTTTAAGCAGTGCTCTCTGATTTACTAAGAGTACTGGGTTTTTATTAGTGTGGAATGTTTTTTTCAGTCTAGCAGGATTCCACTCTATTTACTATGGGGATTTACAGATTCACGGGTCAGGAAAGTTGGTGGAAAATTTGAACCATTTATTCACAGGATTAAAAGCCATTTTGTGAATTCAATAGTAAATAGGTTGGGTTGTGAGAATACGCCCTTTTTTCAGATGGCCACACCCCATTACTGATTTACCACGCAATGTGGCACAGTGTGTCCCAAAAAATCACACAACCCAGAAGCAGGTTGGGTTTACAATAGTAAATCAGAACCAACATTTTTTTTTAAATATATTACTTTTTGTAGATAAATGAGTATAATTAAAATTGCTCTCTTCTGACCCCTACATTTTTTTTCTGTATCTGGGTCTGTATGATCTGAAGTTTTTATAATTTTTCTGGGATATCATGTGAAATAACGCACATCTGGGGTTTGGTATTTTTTTATGCTTAGGCCATTCATCATACAGGATATAATAATGTTATATTTTAATAGTTCAGAAAATTCTTCATGCAGCAATACCAAATATATTTTGTTTTTACTATATTTACATATTTATATATGGAAAATGGGAAAATGAGGTGATTTTAACTTTTCATATTGAAAGAGGTTAATGTGTATGGGTTAAACTTGTATTCATTTTTCTTTACACTTTATTAATCCCTTAGGATACTTGTGGAATCATTAGATCATTCATACAGATCAATGCATATCCATTGAATTGCATTGATCTGTGTGCTCTGCACTCTATTTATATATTCAATAGAAGATCCCAGGCATGGATAGAAGAGAGGTAAGCCCTCTGGCTACCTTAACAGTGGAAGTCCCTTTACATGCCACTATCAGCTTTGACAGTGGGAATCCAAAGGGTTAATAGCCGTTCACAGTGATCTCCACATGCCGGCTATTACCCGCAACCCTCAACTGTAATCAGCTGGGGGCCACCCAGTATGGTGTGAGCTTGAGTCAAGAATCAGCACCATTGACGCTTAATGGCCCTATGACATATAAACATGGAGCGTTAAAGAGTTAACCTGAATTTCCTAAATATTAGGATCCAAACTTTTTGTGATTTATTTTAAACATGTTTCCTCCCAGCTCCTATACACAAAGTTACCTAAGTGAGGATGCTGTATGCATTGCAGCTCCCACTCACTTCAGTCACTAGGCTTGGTAATTTGCACTGGGCCCATCCAGTTAGTGTACTGTACAGGAGCAGGGACCCCTGCCTTTGACTGGAGTCCCTGCTCCTGCACACAAAAGAAGCAAAGGCAATCAGAGCATTTCTAAATCTGACTCATCATCTGAATCCAAGACAAATCTTACTCTCAGATTTGCAGAATCAGACCTGAAACGAATCTTGAGTTTTGTTCATCTCAATTTAAAGATGGTTTAAAATTCTCCAAATGTGAAATACCACCTCGATAACCTTTAATAGTAGAGGTCTAATATAAATGCATATCAGAGCTTATTTGCGAAAATGTAACCAAAGCTTGATATATCACAAGGAGTAATCTTCAATGTAAAAAGAAATTTACAGTTTGTTCTATATTTTACCTATTAATATTGCCTAGTTGACACACAATCTATAAGAAATTAGACATTCATAGAGAAAAATATCAATTAACCCTATTATTGGGGGCACACTATGGCTCACAGAAAAGAAAAAAAATATTATCTGCATGGCATGGCACTAGACATCTTCAGATAAATGAGTTTGTTTGGATTTTTAAGCCCTGTTGCTTGTGAGCGTGTTCTATCAGACCAGTTAGTAAGCGCTAATAAAATGCTACACAAAGTAGAAATGGAATACAAGACATGTAATCACCTAATTGTCATAAACCAAATTTAACACAGCAATTTCTAAGAGTGAAATTACAAATTTGTAGCAATTGACCTTTCATTGTAACAAGACTAATTGATACAGTAATTAAACAAGTTTTGAAAGAAATACTGGTTAATTACTAGAAAATGGATTTTTTTTTTCCGATTTGTTTCATTGCATTTCTAAATAAGTCTCTGCGATATTTATGACTTCCACTATTAATCTCAAACAAATTCTGCTAGAAACACAGCATGGATATTTTTGTCATAGTAACAGAAATAAAAGTTGCACAATCTGCTGTAGCATTGCCTTAAGAGAAAACACAGTGTATATTTACAGGCATCATTTCCTTCTAAATAACTTTTGTGTAATTATATATCAATCCTCTTGGTTAAATTTTCAAAATAACACAAGATTGAATAAAATCTCTGGGATTTCCCTTTGTAAAGGGAATAAGATGTTTTTTCTTATTTTAATGTTGTGGTATACTGACATACTGTAACTGGAATGGAAGGAAAGAGCTAGGGCAGAGGGTCTTTGAGAAGCCTAAAGCTACAACTTAGAGTTTTTCTTGGGAATAAGCCAACCTGGAGCTGGAGCTAACCTAAATGAAGACCAGAGACACAGCTGACACCAGGAGCACAGACAACACAAATATACACCTCTCCCTACGGCCTCTGTATTGTATATCTTGGCTAAGAGGCTATGGACCCTTATGAGTATAAACTGTTTAACTATCCATAGTAATCAAAGAAATGTCACCATTTATTTTACAATCTGTAGTTAATGAATCGAACTATAATTGGTTGCTATTATCAAGGTCACTTTTACTTTAGAATATCTTGGGGGTGCTGTTATTAGAATTGTTTTGGTCTTGTGTAGGCTGGTAGATATCATCTGCAATTCCCTATTACTATATACTCTTTTTATAAATTGCAAGATATTTTAATAGAGAGAGGCATAACAAATATGCACTTTACCAAGTATATTAAATACTTAAAGCTAGTGTCCAATATTATTCTTTTGTTCTCAGTGGGAATCCCTTACAATTAGGATTGGGTGCAACATAGTAAACAGTGGAAAAATGTCTGTTCTGTCAACGTAGTGTACAAAAATTGGTTGTTGTTACGAAGTACACGTGATTGGCTACAGTTGCCCTATAGCTTTAAAGCTGTTCCAATGGTTCAGGTCTCCCTTCATTCTTGCTTGACAGACTGGAAATTCCCAATTAATCCCAGTTGGATCATAAGTGATTGGTTGGGTGGACATTTTTTGTGTTATGACCAGAGACCAGCAAGTGTTCAGTATTGAGGACCAGCACTGTTAAAAAGGCCCCAGTGGGGGATTGGTAGCAGGTGAGGACAACTTTTATTATTTTTCCTATCCCAGCTTAAGCATAGACAACCTCTTTAAAGGGCTCGTCTCGTGGAAGCAAACTCTGTCCAAATGCGCTATGATGACATAATAAAGGGGAATAACCTGCATGGAATCTCTTATAAAACCGGAACTGTTTTTAAATGACAGGCATGGCCATTCATCTGAATGTGTATTATATAACACTGCATAAACCCTGCAGCTGGCTGTAGCTTCCCCTAGCAAATCAGTTATTTACTCTGAATTCTTAGAGCAGGACCTGGGGTGTTCAGGTGGTTGTAGAGATTGGAGCATTTTGAAAGGGGTTATTTATGATGAGGTAACCTCTTTTATAGAATCATCCGCTAAACAGAAATTCTAAGTCAAGTGTAAATATGATTACAATGTCGTACAATATTACTATACTAAGCTATACAGTAATGTTCTGCATAGTCAGTGAAGTGGGTGATTGTAGCAATATAGATATAATCCATAGATATTAATCCATTTTAATTTACAGTTTTTACAACATCACTGCTTCAGTATAGTGCAGTCACGTGGACAGATCATTATTCACAAATTAATGAAGCAGGTTTCTCTGCCTCTACCTCACAAGAAGTCCCAGCACTTGTACTGTAAACACGACTTCCAGCCAATCTCTTGTTTGTAAATAAAGCCTTGTAAATAAAGACATGTCTGCATCTAAGGCTACTTTCACACTATGAGTATTCATCCGTTATTAAACATCCATTTTCTGTGTAAAAACGGATGTATAATAATGGATGAAATAATGGGTGCTAACGGCTGAACAACGTCCGTCAAAATACCGGGCATATTCATCCGTTAAGACCCGTTATAACATCCGTCATGTACAGCTGTTTTAACACCTCTGCCTACAGACTCCCATAGCCGGGACTACTACTACTTCCATCATGGAACACTCCAGTGTGTCCCCTTAAGAATATAAATTTTATTGCCCCCATGTGTATATGTATGATTCCCCCCCTGCCTGCTGCCCAGGTATCTTCTCATTTTCTAGCGCTGTCACAGCTGTATATAGATGTGCTGCAGGGGGGTTAGACATATATCCATATGTCTGGCACCCACAGCGCTTCTATAATCACATGTCCTTGCAGCGCTATGAATGAAAAGTATTCTATCAGCAGCGTATTGGGCCAGCCAGATGCGCTGCTGTTAGAATACTTTTCATTCATAGCGCTGCAAGGACATGTGATTATAGAAGCGCTGTGGGGGCCAGACATATAGCATTATCTGGCCCCCACAGTGCTTCTATGTACATATGCCGCCACAGCGCTATGAAATACCAGTATTCTTTCAGCAGCGCTTTGGGGTGGCTGGCTTCCTGGCCCGATGCACTGCAAATAGAATACTTTTTATTAATAGCACTGCCGGGGACTTGTGATAGCGCTGCTGGGGGAATATATATAAACACACATGCGCTGCAGGGGACAATACCTATATAAATGCGCTGCAGGGGACATATGATTGCGCTGCTGGGGACAAGACCAATATGAATGCCTTGCGGGGGGCATATGATTGCACGGCGGGGGACAATACCTATATAAATGCGCTGCGAAGGGGCAAGACTGATATAGCGCAGCAGGGGGCAAGATATATAAAAATGCTGCGGGGGCCGGACATATACCCCCCCAGCGATTCTATATATCTTTCCCCACCGCAGCACTTCTATTTGAAAATGAAATACATTGTACATAGCAGGGGAGCAGAGCATGCCGCCTGCTCCCCTGTTTAATAACTTCTAATCGCATCGGGTCAGCCCTTGTACTTCAACCCCCATCCACCAGCAGACTCCCGCAGCCAGGGAATTACTACTCCCATCATGGAAACAAGTCTGTGCCATGATGGGAGTAGTAGTAGTCCCTCAGCACTGCAGGAGTCTGCTGATGTCACCTCTTCTGAGCATGCTCAGAAGTAATAACCAGTTGCAAACGGATGACGTAAAGGCTCATCTGTTTGCTATAAACTTCAATGTTAAAAATAACGGCCGTCAATTTACCCGTTTCTTGTGCATGTGCCGTTTTTTCTCCCATCACAAATAACGTCCGTTATTCATAACGGGCTATAACGCGTCATAACGGATAATCAAAAAATCCCATAGCCTTTAATGTAATTTTGTAACAGCCGTTTAACATCTGTTTTTAAGGCTTTTCTAACGGAAGTTTATAATGGGTCTTTTAACGGAGCAACTTTATAGTGTGAAAGGGGCCTAAGGGAATTCCATTAGCCTAGTTGTAATATATCACAATACCAAGTATCACAAATTACAAACAAATTATTTTTTTAGTAAGCTCACAAAGTTCATATCAACTTTATTACATTATTTAGTTTTAGGATGCCATGTATTACTGTATATCAAGCATCATGGTGATATTTTAACTATAATTTTGAGAAATATATTTATAGAACCACTAATTTAAGTTCTACATAATCAATTCGCTAGATTTTCACTGAAAAGTACATCTACCACTACTAATAGTAACATTAGCTAAATAGTAACATTGCATAAGTAACATTTCTCTTAGATCTGTACTGGAAGTAATAAATCAATAAATCTCTGCATTTTTAACAAGGTTTAGACTATTGGAACTTGAAACAGAGTCTCTTACAGGGATACAATTAGTGGACCATTTAGCATTTACACACAGAGATTAGCTGTTTGCACTAAAGTGGGAAGAAGTAAAGTGAAGTAAAAAAAAGGCAGCAGTATTCCTGGTGTTATTTCAGCAAGAGCCATGCCTGAGAATAAGAGAAGAGTTTCACTCCTGTTGTTTATTGATTTTCTAGATTAAGAATCCCGGGGAGAGAATTGTAACAGACAACCATAAAATTATTTTTGGTGTGCTTATTTGCCTTTCCCTTGCATCTATTTGGCCTGTGCCTGTAGACAATTATGCGTTCCAGCCTAGACTCAGGTGCTAATAATGAAGGACAAATAGAATCATATGTGTAAACTTCCCCTTCTGATGAAAATTTATATTAACTTTCTGCCACTGTAAACAGAACTGCATAGCTCTGCGTCCCTGATGAATTGGTGATGAATTCAGTCATTTATATCCTAGGAATCTGTGCATTTATGGGAAAAGATGAAAACCGTCTGTATTGTGTAACCTTGCACTTTTTGAGTAAGAAAAAGAAAAAAACTGCCTGTTTAGTTCACCGCTTAAAGTGTGTAAATTTCAGCTCAAATAGCAAATTTCTATATAACTCTGTCAGTTTCAGCCACTGCGATCTTTGCCAGTATAAACAAACCAAACAGTGCTGAGTGCTATGTTATCACTAGAACTGTTAACTTGTACACTCTCGGTCTTCCATAAAAGTTGTTATGAATTTCTTCACAATACAACAGGACCTTTGTTACAGGCTTAGTCTGGATAGCTTGACAGTTTGGAGGCATTTTTGAAGAGGACAAAGTCATTGGGGCAGATAAATGTTTACAAAGAGCCCCATATGATTGGAAAGCTTAAATGTATTAGTTATAGGTAGAAATGTTACATGTGTGAATGTTGATAAGTATGAGGTAGGAAAATAAAAGTGTATTTCCTAAATCACAAAAAGCTGGGTATTACTTATTATTTTAACAATTAGATGAAAGATCTTTCAGTCTCAGAATAATATTTGCAAATGCTGGACAGAAACCAGAAAACTAGTGAGATGACCAGTCCTAACCAGCAAGCAATAGCCAAAAACAGCAAATACTAATAAGTGCGCATAGAGTGAGTGACCCTGTATATAGTTATGTGTTTAATATTTTTCTTCAGGCCTTATAATTCTGAGAACTCAGCTACAATTTTATGTTAATGTATTTATATAGCAACAAAGTCTATTTAAATGGTTTTCCCATCATTAATATGTTTTACATATCAATGGGAACTGCCACCAATGGCTGATTGCTTGGGATCCAACCAAAAGGATTCTATAGGAAATGTCCAGTTCTTTGTTCTAAATGGAGAACTAAGCACACATGTGTAGTCATTCTCCATTATACTCTAAGGGTAAGGTGACACATACCGTATATTGCTGCATATTTTCTGCAGCTGATTTTGCTACCCATTGACTTTAAATGACAACTGCAGCGGCATTACACTTATCCCCTATCCACAGGATAGGGGATAAGTGTTTGATCGCGGGGGGTCCGACTGCTGGGACCCCCCCCCTGATCTCCCTAACGAGGCGCCGCCTAGACGGTCAACGGTGACGCCCCGTCTCCTCCCCGTCCCCATACAGTTCTATGGGGGATGCGGGGAGGCACAAATGCTGCCTCCCCGGCCTCTCCCATAGAGATGTATGGAGGAGGCGTGCCGGCTGCAATGTCATGCTGCGGCTGGCATGCCCCCTGCACGGGAGAGCCGTGGCCCCCTACAGGAGATCGCCAGGGGCCCCAGCGTTCGGACCCCCCACGATCAAACACTTATCCCCTATCTTGAGGATAGGGGATAAATGTTTGTAACGCTGCAGATGTCCCTTAATGGGTAGAAAAATATGCAGTAGCAAAATATGGCATGTGCGTGCATATTTTGCTGCAAATTTTTTTGCTACACATTTGCAACCTATTGAAGTCCATGGGTAGCCAAATCGGCTGCAAAAAAACTGCAGCAAAATATGCACAGGAGAACATACAGGGTCACATAAGGGTCACATGAAAGCAGTTAAGCTACCTCAAAGCGATCTCTGATGGCAAGATTATGGAGGTATTGTTGTGCCTGATAAACATTTTTATGCAAAATAATGTCATATTCTTCTAGAAAAAAATGATACGCAGTATTCCCTATTTTGTAAAGTATAGGTGTAACACAATAGTTATAGGTTGTATTCTGCAGGAGTTCTAAAGGTACACATACTATACCATAAGCATAAGTTCATAAATAGGCTTTCAGTAGGCAATCCAAAGTTTTACTATAGCCATTTAACAGAATGAGAAGTAAGTAATATTATAACAAGTGAAAGAAATTTATGGGTAAAAACATGTTTCGATTTAAGAAGGGGTTTTCAGGAGAATCCCCACATAGGTCATCAATCGCTGATTAGCAGGATGTCGCCACCCGAAATCCCCCGCCAATTAGGAATGTGGTGCACCACACTATACAGTAAAAAGGAGATCATCTGCAGTTACCTGTCACCATCACTATACAATGAACAGCACATGGATTCTGACCCCATTGACTGTATAGTGCAGGGAGCTGTACAGCTGTTCAGAGGGAGTGTCTGGTGTTGGTCTACAGGATAGGCCATAGATCTTACAATTGAAAAGGGTTCTTAACTCTGTGTCCCACTGAAGGGCCACAAAGTAAATAGTGTGGGACCCTAAAAGCAAGCATTGAAAACTCCTTCAATACCCCACAGGATAAATAAAGAAATACATATTTTCCACTGTGTAAAACACAGCCTGCAAAGTGAGAGGCACTATTACATTCTCTTGTTGCCTCTGGCTTTTATGCATGTATTTTAGAACATAATAGCATAGTACTTGTACATACTTATACACTTACTGTATATAGTCAGGGTATTTCCTAATTAAACAGTCAGACAAATGTCCAATACAATAATGACACAAAATCTCTAAGCTACTGAGATAGAGGACAGAACACATCCATCATTTCTGCTGATTAATAGGAGGTTTATGTTTAAACTGGACCCTTCACACAATTAGCAAGTTTATTCCAAGTGTTTTTTTTTTGTTTGTTTGTTTGTTTTTTGTTGTGGTAACAGATTAAATAATCAAAAGCATGCTGTTTGTATATTTATACCATGGAAACAATCTATTCACTGCTGATTACATTACATCTCATTTCAATATTGGTAGATTATCTGAGACTCAAAAAAGTAGCATTAGTGAGGTTCTCCAAATGTAAGAGAAGTTCTTTTTCACCAGTATTGTCTCCCTATACTTTAGTTCTATTCATCCATCCGTAACTAGATGACAATTGCAATAAACATTCAAGGTGTTGAAAATCCTAAAACACTATTGCAATAATCATGACACAATACCATATAAAGATTTGTATACTGGTAAAGTAGGACTGACAAAAGGATCTCTGATCCACCCCCATTATAATAAAATGGACTAGCAACAAAGATATGACATTTCATCACCTTCCCATAGTAGTCACTGGGTTGATAAATGTGCTACATGTCTTAATAAAAATACATTTAATGCATTTGTTTTGATAGGTAAGGTACTTATTACTTATAAACTGATGGGCCAATATTGCCCTGAGTATTTGGTTTGAAGATCACTGAGAGATAACGATTAAGTGCTTGTTTGTCGACTGATTAGCATCATTTTGGCAGGTAAAAAATGCTTGTTAATGGGCCACACATCAACAGGTTCAATAGTGGATATGGGGACAACAAATGATAGTAGTAAAGCACCGCACAAACTATCAATCTATCAATAGTGATTGTGGCATAGTGCTTAGATGTGTCCTTGGTAATATAGTGGGACCGATCAGCACCCTGGAATGTAATTGTGGGGTGCCGATCAGTTGTCAAAAATATTGCTGATTGTGCCCTGATTGGAGAAGGGGCAATACAAAAAAATATCTGTGATAAGAAGACCATGATCAAAAAGGTATGCTATAAGATTTACTTTTGAGAAACATAACTGGTCTGCTTTAACATTCTTATGCCACATTGATTAACAATTACACACTTTACATATTTTATTCAAAATAAATAAGGTATATGGAAAGGAATTTAAATGTAAAAATAAAAAATTAAATATATGTTGTAATGCTATGACTTAAAGTTTAATAGCAGAAGCCAAGAATTCTTTATTGAACATTAAGTACAATTTTTTCTAAGTTCTGGAACTCCTGGGTATATTTATCAAACATTCTTCTTTCTCTCATCTATGTAAAAATAAGAACCCTTTTTAATGTTAATCTATGGAGAGCAGTCATCAAAAACTGCAATATTTTAGCCATTCATGAAGAGGCCCCAACAAATAAGATAGGGAGGAATCTTATTATTTTCACTATAAAGAAATAGGAACATTAAAAATACATCTGATGAGCTGAAACTAAAATTCTCACTTATAAAGTGTATGTTTAAACACAGCGATAGCATTTTGATCTAAAGTTTTCCATTATTTAATTAAAGAGTACTGTTTTGAAGGCTTTGTTTTATTATAATAGTTCTTATAAGTATGTAAATCCAGTAAAAAGAAGCTAACATCTCTGAACACAAAGGTAAGCAGCACCTCTAACAAGAAAATCATTGTTTTTGATCCCTTTTTCTTTTCATGCTTGTTAAAAAATGTTGGCCAGACAAAAAAAACGAGAGTAATGGAATGAAATACAATTTTATTATCTTTTTTTTAAACACAATGGCATACATTTGATGGATTTGGGCTTGGACAGTTTGACCTCACTGACAGTTTTTGTTTAAAACATATGTTGATTGATGTTTTGTGCTTATTTTTGTAATTAAAAGATAGGAATCATATTTTTTAAACTATATGTTTATTAAAATGTTTTAATGTATATTGAAATACCATGATGAAAAACAATATCATATTACTTATAAGAGTTGTATAAGGATACACTAGTATCTACCAGTTTGTTTTTTAGCAAAACAAAATTTTTTACATTGATTGAATAATGTACAAGAATGCTTACAGTATTTAAGTAAATAAACTCAACTATGCAACCAAACAATCCACGTTCAACTCTGCTGTACAGTAAAATTATCTACCCGTCATTATTCCTCTGCCTATCCCCTCTTTCAATCCCTTCATTGACTACCTGTTGCCCATCAAATTTTGATCAAACTATGAGCAATGGCATACAAGGTTCACAACCTGTCTCTTCCATGCATCTTTCAACCAATTAACAAATACATCCCTAAATCTTCAATGCTCTCAATACCTTCTTCTATGTTCTTTTTCCCACTACTCACACAACTATCTTCAAGATCTCTCCAGGAGATGGGCAAATCGAAGCTGACAAAATCTAATGCGTTTCAAATTTCATGAAAAACTCGATTCTGAACGAATTCAAATTTCCTTGCGCTTCATAGTAACGAATCGCTTCATTCACTACATTTTGTGCAGGCTGGGGGGCTAAAATGGCAGCCACAGATGTGAAGCAAGCATGGGGCAAGGAAGTCTGGGAAGGCGGGAAGGCAGTTGGCGGGCTCACCCTGAATCACATGCAGCCTATCAGCAGCCAGCCCTGTGATGTCACAGCCCTATATGTTGTTTGGTCCGGTTCATGCGTCTGTCTCTCCAATGCTGCTGCACCTGCATTTATGAAAATAAAGCTCTTCTTTTATTGAAGCCTGGTGAGTGCCTCCCGCTATTTCTGCTACACTATATATTCAGCAGCCATTGTTGAAGTCTGGCATTTCCCGGACTTTTTGCTGAGAGAGGAGAGACTGTATGTGCGCACTTATCACCATTACTGACAATACAGATCCTCAAGTCTGCATTCATTCTGGCTAGAGAGAGAGCAGACACTGTGTGGTCACTAATCAGTGTTACTGACAATGATAGGGATGACCCTTATGTTTCTGATGACTGATAAATATATGAAAACTAATATGCCATTGCTGCTGGAAAAATATATCTGTTACCTACCCCTTAACTCATATACATCCGCTTACTATCTGCTCGTGACTACGATGGAGGCCTTGGGATGACTCCATGCAGGAGTAGAAAGACAAAATATCTGATGAACAGAGAACTCTAGAATTTCCCAGTAGAAAAAATTCTGCTAAGAAATGAATGGACACTAGATATGCTAATATATACGGACACAATAAGCAAACAACCAATCAAAATGTAACATGCTAATTTTGATGTCATAACTAAACCTCCTTCTTTGTCCAATGTAAAAACTAAATGTACTTCCTGGAATAAACAGAACTCTTTTGGGGAACAGCTGAGTTTCCTGCTATGAGAGAGTTCATGCCAACAACCTGTCTGGTGTATATTTTCTTATGTCAACACTTAGCAGTATATAACAGCACAGTCAATCACATTTAAAAGCCTCACCCTGGGACCATCCCTGACAACAATACAGATCAGCACAGGGGAAATCCATTGACCTTGAGCCCTCATCACTGTAGGCAGGCAGGAAGAGTTTAGAAGTCGTTTCATAGTCTGCCAATTGAGTTCATCACAGGAAGCACTCTCCATTCAAAGACTGCAAGCAACCATTGTGACGCCACATCCAGACTGTCATTGTGCCACTCTGCGGCAGTGATTCTAATAGTGACGCCTGTAATATGCATGTCATGATGAATAACAGTATTATTTCACTACCCCAGCACACTCCCTATGGGTGTTATGGCAAGGCAAAGTGTTCTACACCCCTATTGAGGCTCTCTGTAGCCCGGAAATAGCCGTTTTTAATAGCAATTCTCCGCAAATATATTTGGATCAAACCAAATTCTTTTGGAAAATATGGCGAATCCGCCAAATCGAATTTTTTTTTATTCGCCAATTGCTAATCTCTCCCATGTATCCTCCATACTATTGAACTTCCTACCCCAACACCCAAGACTCTCTCCACCATCAAAATCTTCAAAAGCAAACTGCAAACTCATTTCTTCAGAAAAGATAAGTTAAAGACTCTATACTGTAGGGTATCCACATCTCTAATAACAGTACCACAACATATGCATATAGTCTTACCAGCCTATAGTCATATTGGCTGTCAGAATTTTTTTTTTTTTAAGAGCAGTGCTTGAAAAGGATTTCCATTTCTTCATTAAAGAATTCCTAGATGGGTGATCTGGGAAATTATCTGAGTATGCTAGAAATATCAAGTCCTTTCCAGATCTAAATAGTCCTTTATTAAACTAGGGCTTTGACATAGTAGAGGGGTAAGCAAAAAAAGATGTGATGGGAGAGTGATCAGAGGACAAGGGAACATCTTTGGGCATGTATGTCAGTTGTCCCTAGTGAATATAATAAGACCTAAGAAGAGATATCAAATTAGGATGCGTTCACACGGCCGTCTGTCCCCGTTTTTTCCCCATTTAGGTTCCATTGTTGCTGCTTGTAAACGGCTTACAAACGTTTGTAAAATAATTCCATTAATGTCAATGGGATTTTTTTACAATCCTTTCACATCCGTTGGCACCAGTCTACACTAATTTCCATTTTTTATGGGAGAAAAAAAACGGAAGAAATAAACGGATACAGTAAATTTAACATTGAAGTCTATGGAAAACGGATGAACCTATAATGTCATCCGTTTGCATCTGTTTTTCAATCCATATTTTTATCCATTTTTACTTCTGAGCATGCTCAGAACAAAAATATATATTTTTTTGTTTATTAACTGAAAAATAACAGATCCAAACAGATACAAATGGATAGCGTCCACACACACACAGACAGTATTTAAATAGTGATGGTCTATGTAAAGTAAATAACACCTGATTAAAGCTAATTACAATATATAATACTAATTCTTTCAGAGGAGTTCTCCTGTTTATAAGTATTCCCTGTTAGATGATCACCAGCAAGATTTCTTAAAAAGTAATAGTTTTTTTTTCAACTCCATAGTTGAATGACAGAAAATCGTGACAGGCATCATAAGAATCTTTTCTTAGAATGCAAGAATGCAAGACAAGAACATCACCCAACATGTTCACCTCACTACTACTAGTGTGTAGAAGAAGAAACAAGGTGTCAGCAGAAAACTCCCACTTGGGACTAGGGAAAGCATGAGAAGCTCTTCAACATTTACACTGCTTTTTAGTAAGAACATAGCTGTGGAGGTCAATTCAGAGATAGTAAAATAAAATAGAGATCCTTACACTGTAGAAAAAACATTACTCTGGTAAAACCACCGAAACAGAATAATGGTAACTGGTACAGTCCTAAAGAATCTGTCTGTTTCAGTTGATAGTTTTTCCTATGGTTCAATAACAGTTTTATAAATAGTACTAAATCCTGAAATAATAACCTTAAAGGGGTTCTCCGGTGCTTACACATCTTTTCCCCTATCCAAAGGATAGGGGATAAGATGCCTGATCGCGGGAGTCCCGCCGCTGGGGACCCCCGGGATCATGCACGTGGCACCCTGTTTGTAATCAGTCCCCAGAGCGTGTTCGCTCCGGGACTGATTACAGGCGACCACTGGGCCGGCAGCGTGTGACGTCACACCTCTGCCCCCGCGTGACGTCACGCTCTGCCCCTCAATGCAAGCCTACGGGAGGGGGCGTGATAGCTGTCACGCCCCCTCCCGTCGGCTTGTATTGAGGGGTGGAGTGTGATGTCACACGGGGGCGGAGGCGTGACATCACACGCCACCGGCCCGGTGGTCACCTGAAATCAGTCCCGGAGCGAACACACTCCGGGGACTAATTACAAAAGGGGTGCCGCGTGCATGATCACGGGGGTCCCCAGCGGCGGGACTCCCACGATCAGGCATCTTATCCCCTATCCTTTGGATAGGGGAAAAGATGTGTAAGCACCGGAGAACCCCTTTAATATTAAGAAAAAACTGGTTTCACAAATATTATCTTATAATTATAGCGAGTAAAAAAATGTATTCGACTCACTCACTCCTAAAAGTAAAGCACCATTTACTTGCTACTGAAAATACGAGGACAGATAAAGATTTTTACTGTTATAGCTGATGTTGTTTTGTTTTCAGAGTACTGTTTATATTGCCTAGACTGAATACATCTTAACAAACTCTCAGCTTTGATACATAAAGCTGTGTGGTCTATACTAATGTTCCTTCCATTTGACCATGGGTAAAGAAGACCTACAATATTGCTGGGCTTAACAAACAATGCATCTAGAGCTAATAGAAATGGATTGGCTTATAATATTATATGATTTGATTTTCAATTCAGTGCATTTATGTCATGCACTATAATAAGAATGTGTTTATACAAATAGAAAATAAATGTCTTAAAAGCATGTCTCAGGCATATGTTTTTATAGTGTGACTTATCTTTAGTTCTCCATGAATGTGCTATTATGCTGTATGCATGACCTTTTAGTAAGCTGAAGAAGATAGTTATCTTCCAACCTGACATGTAACATCTATCAATCACTGTGTTTTCATCTAATTTATGCAAAGTAAATAGCAGCTTTAATGGCTAGTGAATTTGATTAAGAAAAGAATATGCATGGCTTCAGTCAAAGATATGAAAATAAACAATAAATGTTTTTTCCACCAAATTACAATTATATATATATATATATATATATATATATATATATATATTTAAAAAGCAAAATCATCGGTAGTTGCAGTATCTTGTAATACCTTTTTTATTGGACTAACAAGATACTGCAAAAGGTATTACAAGATACTGCAACTACCGATGATTTTGCTTTTTGCATCACTGGACTAATACGGCTACTCCTAACTAATCTATATATATTTATACATACATACGCACACACACACACACACACACACGCACACACAAGCATGGCCATAAATGTTGGCACCCCTAAATAGTTTTTCAAGAAAATGAAGTATTTCTCACAGAAAAGGATTGCAGTAACACATGTTTTGCTATACACATGTTTATTCCCTTTGTGTGTTTGGAACTAAACCAAAAAATGGAGGAAAAAAAGCAAATTGGACATAATGTCACACCAAACTCCAAAAATGGGCTCGGCAAAATTATTGCACACCCTTTGGAAAAAATAACTGAAATCAGTCGCTTCCTATAACCATCAATAAGCTTCTTACACCTCTCAGCCGGAATGTTGGACCTCTCTTCCTTTGCAAATTGCTCCAGGTCTCTCTTATTGGAAGGGCGCCTTTTCCTAACAGCAATTTTAAGATCTCTCCACAGGTGTTGAATAGGATTTAGATCTGGACTCATTGCTGACCACTTCAGAACTCTCCAGCGCTTTGTTGCCATCCATTTCTGGATGCTTCCTGACTTATGTTTGGGGTCATTGTCCTGCTGGAAGACCCAAGATCTCGGATGCAAACCCAGCTTTCTGCCACTGGGCTGTACAGTGCGACCCAAAATCAGTTGGTAATCCTCAGATTTCATGAGGTCTGGCACACATTCAAGGCACCTTTCATCAATTTTTCTCTTCCGTCCATGCCCATGGAGATTAGCTACAGTGCTATGGGTGGCAAACTTCTTGATAATGTTGCACACTGTGGACAAAAGCAAATCTAGATCTCTGGAGATGGACTTGTAACCTTGAGATTGTTGATATTTCTCCACAATTTTGGTTCTAAAGTCCTCAGACAGTTCTCTTCTCCTCTTTCTGTTGTTCATGCTTAGTGTGGCACACACATACACACAATGCAAAGACTAAGTGAACTTCTCTCATTTTTATCTGCTTTCAGGTGTGATTTTTATTTTGCCCACACCTGTTACTTGCCCCAGTTAAGTTTAAATGAGCATCACATGCTTGAAACAATCTTATTTTTCCACAATTTTGAAAGGGTGCCAATAAATTTGACATGCCCATTTTTGGAGTTTGGTGGGACATTATTTCTTTTTTTCCTCCCTTTTTTGGTTTAGTTCCAATACACACATAGGGAAGAAACATGTGTATAGCAAAACACGTGTTACTGCAATCCTTTTCTGTGAGAAATACTTCATTTTCTAGAAAAATTTCAGGGGTGCCAACATTTATGGCCATGACTGTATACTAATATAAGTATAACATTTATATATTCTGCCATATAAGCAAAATAAATGAAAACTATACGTTTATCCATCAGCCATAACATTAGAACATAAAAATAAATTGACAGGTGAGATGAGTAATACTGATTATTTCAGAATGATGGCACCTGGGAAAGGATGGGATATAATGAATAGCAATAAAGTAAATGGACAAAGTTGGGCAACTGGAAGAATTTGAATGAGTTTGACAATGGCAATTGTGATGGCTAGATGACGGGATGAGAGCATGAGGTTCAAAAAAGGACAATCAGAGAACGGTTAATGGGGTCATGGGCACCTAAGATTCATGTGGGAAGTGAAGGCCAGTCTGTCTAGTCCAATCCCATATAAATGCTAACATAAAATAAAATAAAAATGGTTGAAATAGTTAAAGAGGTTATCACCTCCTGTTTTGAGGCCCTTGTTGCGCTATGCCCATTCTCACCACTTCTGCAGGGTGGGCCATACAAGTTTTATTGACTGTTTAGGTCAGCATTGCTCTGGTGATGTCACAGCTGGTAACCAGAACTTGCATGCTTCTGATGCTGCTATGAAACCACTCATAGCAGTAATGGGACCCACAGATGCGCTCAGCAGTAGGGCTTGTTTCTACCTACAGTATATTTCCTTTATAAACCGTATCCCTTCACACCATGACTAATAAAGTTAAACACTTCACTACACACACTTGTATATGTGCGTTTGTGTGTGTATATATATATATATATATATATATATATATATATATATATATAGCCAAAGGTGCAACACACCAAATGTATCAAATAATAAAGAGTTGGTTCATTCCATAGTGCAGAAAAAAAACTGTTTTTACTTGAGGTATAAGTGAATTGCATATGATGAGTGTCTATAAGGAGCCCTTCCCATCTGTGTTCATTTACTATTTGGAGGAGAAAAATGCCTATATCTGGAAAATAACCCAACTTAGGTAAACAAATGTTTTTGCATACATATTTATTTATAGAAGTTTTTTTTTTTTTCTAGAACTTCTGAAACTGCACTTGCACTTATATGAAAATGCCTACACTGAGCATGTGAGCATGTGATGGACCAGAACTGGACCATCAGGGAATAAAAGAAAGTGGGCAGACCCAATGATTAACATATATATATATATATATCTTATGGACAGCTGGGACATGAAGGATCTACTGTTTATAACTTGGAGCTTGCTATCACAGAAATAGTAAAAGGGAGGCCTACACAATATTAAGAGGGGGGTTTTGATGTTATGACTTAACAGTGTATATATGAAAGTGTTAAAGAGGGTTGTCATTTGCAGATAAAAAAATTTTTTTTGCATTATTCCATGTTCAGTTTTAGCAAGAAACTTAAATAAAATTCCAGCATGGCCTTCCCTTCCCTATGTATTGTACTTATTTATATTGCATCAACAGTTGCAACATTTTTCTCCTTCCAACTATTTCAAATTTCCATTGAATCAAGAACGTAAATTAAGACAAAATGATTCGTTTTCAATTTCATGCTGAAGTAGCTCAAGTTAGTGAAGTAATTTCTCCTAACAAGAAAAATTTATCACCATACAGCTCATTCAGTCACTGCTTGTTCTCAATAGTAACATGCAGTTCTGTGTGAAAGAATAAGAAAGAGGCAGAGACGATGTAAAGCAAGAGCCTTTGATAGTTATACAAAGCCAAAATTCACAGTAAACATGTCTTACCGGATAGTTTTATGTCTTAATGGATGACTTAAAGACTAATCATGGTTTACAATTAGCTCATGAAACAAATTGTTTTCCTGCATTTTTGATTGAGGTTTTTTTTTTTTTATCCTAAAGGTGCATTATTTTTTTTTTTTTTTATCTCCTACATGTAGGGAACAGGCTGCCACCTAAACAGAAAGTCAAGTAGTTGGTTAAAGTAGGAATCATACTTAGTGAGTTACTGCACTGGAGTTAAGTTTAAAATAAGCTATTTAGACTGCTTTTCTACATTCTACCATATATCTTCCATTGGGATCCTAGATTTTATGGACGGTATCGCAGATAGCATCTAATAATTGGAAGAGTTCTACACTCTTAACCTTTAAACATTGATTCAAAACAAGCACATTTATTTCTGCTCAACAGAGCTTGTAATATTATTTTATATGGTGCTTTACACCAAGGAGACAAAGTGACTTAGAGCTGACACCAGAGTCCCAATGAGCCTGTCAACATCACTGTTTTACATGTAGAACTCTTGAACTATGAGCCACATAATGTCAATAAAATATCATCAATTTACTGAGCAAAGAGAGGCAAAAAATGAGAGAGGCAAAAAATGAGAGAGGCAAAAAAATGAGATTTCCTGGGTGTCCTAAGGCAGCAGACAAAGGGTTATTTGGTGACCTGGCCTTAATGAACAGAGCATAAGTAATTAGTAGTGACACAATTAACTACGGTAATCAGAAAGACAATAATTCAGTTTAATATATATTTAGTTCAATATAATATATAATATATAATATACTACACACCTGATTTTTGTATAACATTAAGAAGAGGCAAAGTTCAGCCAGTTCCCAGATGTATGGAGGATGGTGCTGATAACTCGCATATTATGTGGACATTGGTCTAAAAGTTTTTGATTTGATAAAAAGTATTTTGGCAGTAGATGTTTCTTGGAGTCTAAGGAGACAATACAGATCTATCTATTTCAAAAAAGAAAAACAAGAGATTCATAGATTGCTGTTTGGAGCTAGACTCCAGATTATTAGAAGCTGGATTTTACCCTCTACACCAAAAATCTGTGGTTGGAAGGACCACATTACTAGGATGGGAATTTATAAACTTAGGAGATAATAATAATTTTTTTTTGTGTATTCTCTGCTCTGAAATTCGGGCTATTTGGGGAGAGGGTTGTGATAGGGTATAAGGATGTAAAATAAGAATGTAAAAATATATGACAACGTTGAAGTTTTTATGTTTATATTTTGAAAAAGAGAAGAATAAAAGAAAAAAAAGACTATAAAACTGGAAGAAAACCCCTCAATACACAGTTTTTTTTCCCTCATAAGATTCTCATATGTGTGAGTTATGCCTGACTCTGTGGTGTACATAGGTATCTCTGTCTCACTGTTGGCACCATCTTAATCCCTTTATTTCCAGAGTGCTGTCTCTTGGGGCAAAAAAATGTAAAGCTGTCCCTTCATAAGCTGGCAATGCTGATATCTGGCAGTTTCCAAACAAATGATTCCAGGCATCTATGGCCGTGAATATGGATTTTTAGCCAGGTGGGGTATGTGTTGCTTCTTAAAACAGCTACGTGCAGTATCTACTCCAGTTTATATAGGGCTTTATCTGTGCTTCTGTGACAATTTCCTGGTGTGGAGGAGTGGAAATTCCTGTTTGTGTTGTACAGACTTACATCCCTCTCTCAGAAGGGTGGGAGGGGGGGGGGTGCAGTCTGGTGACATCATTAGGAGTGCCCTTATCATGGCTTCTGCAGGGTTGTGTGGCTACCAGGTGGTGGATCTTTTCATAACCATTATTTGCAGAAGAAGAAATTAAGAATGGACTTGGACTCCATCTATGATCGTCTACCGTTTCAGCAGCCTTTTTTAATATTTTTGTTACCATACATTTCAGGGATGTGTATCTTTCAATTACCATAGCTTGTGCCCACAGAAATCATCTCAGCTTTTCAGTTAAAAGTTTTTTATTTCCAGTTTACTCCTCTCCCTTCTGGCCTGTTTTCAGCACTAAAGGTCTTCACCAAAGTAATCGTGGTCCTTGAAATTCACCTCCGAAGAGAAGGAATCTTCCTGAAACCTTATATGGTTGACTGGTTGGTAAAAGCTACCTCCAGACATCTTCAGAGTTACCTTTAAACCGTCTTGCAAGTTCTGGATCACTATAATTTTCCCATCAATTTCCAAAAGTCCACCTCGAGCCCTTCTCAGAAGATTAAGTTCTGATAATAGACTCAATCAAAATGATGTTGTCTTTATTCCCAGATAGGATTCCTAAACTTAGATCAAGTGTCCAATCCAACATTACATGCCAGGCATCAACTCTGCAAAAGGTTTAACCTTAGGCAGAAATGGGCTTAACGTGGCCTGTTCCAATAACCCCCTCCTGTACAACTGCTGTTCAATTCCCTTGGTGTCCTTCCTGAGGACATCCAGCAAGAAGAAACTTACTTACCTGAATTTTTCTTATGTTTATATTTTTTTAAACATTTCCTGTTTACTCAATATAAAACATATCTGTTTACTCAATACAAAATATCCAGTGTAAAGGTAAATATAGAAATATTTCTCTCAGAATTTCAAAGCAACTCACAAGCTCTCATCTGAACATACTGTATATCGCAATAGGAGTTTCCAATTCCTTTAATAATTATTTAGGTAAGTACACATATTTGTGCTGAATGATCTCTCATCTACATACCAGTATGTAATTCGCTGGTTGGCTTTAATAATTAATTAATAATATTCTAACTATATTTTACATGTGATCTTGCACTGCCCATTTGTTTACAAAGAAAATACTTAGGCCCTGAAACTGTTAGGAAGATAAGAATAAAGTAACCAGTAACTGTTTTAGATAAGCCACCAAAATTAGCTTTAAAAAGGGGTAAAATAGCCATTTAATAGTACTAGTATGCCTGACCGGTTTAATTCGTTTACATGTAATTTTGATGGATCAACATGAGTGTTGCAGGAGGAAACAGTTTTTGTGTTACATTTCTGTACACAGGAAAGCTTGCATGCTGAGATACTTTTTAAATGTACTGTGTGTGAACCTAGCCTAAAATGCAACACAGTCCAAACACAATTTTTTTTTGTTCACAAAATTATAATTTTACTCAAAAAATATATTCTCATAAAAAATGTATGTATTAAAAACGTATCTCTCCATCTCCCCACATCCTTCATCTTTGCTATAATTGAGTTCGCACAAATGACCTACCTGAAGTAAAGTATTACTACATACAAACCCCAAAACAGTGTGAAGAAAAAAAGCAAAACAAAAAAACTGTGGCATAAAAGTGTCTTGTGCTTTACTACTAGGTTCTTAAAAATAGGATAACTGAAATAAATGTCATAAAGAAAATAATTGAGTTTTATGTACATGGAAAGGCCTTGAAATATTTTGTAGAAAATAGCTAAATCAGTTCCTTAACATTTTGTATTCCATATCATTTTGTGCAATTTAACTTTACAATACAACAATTCCTTTTAGTATTTTATTTAATGGAAGCTGCTGTTAAACAAATATACTTTAGGAAAGCACAAAAAAGATTATTTACGGTTGGATGATAGTTAATGATGACTCCACTAATGCCTTGCCAAGTACAATTTGCCATATGAATGTCTTATGCAAAAACTGTAGCCTTAGACAAAGATATAACATCATAAATTTATTTTCAAACCGTACAAGCTAATCTACATTTTTATTGTTATGGTAGCAAGAGACACACTGAAAAATCTTGATTCTTGGACAGATGGCCAACTCTTCACAGCATACTAATTTAAACATGAGCCAAGTCTAAGGTTATTCCCTGTTTAGCCATACAGCCAACAATATCTATCTGAAGATAATAAATGCCAATCTTTTAGGTAAATGTTTATCAGCAGCTCAAAAGCTTATATCTTTGGCATAGTGCACCAAAGCTCCAACTCTTGTATACTTAATGTTCCAGTCAACATCTAAAATCTATACTTTATATCTAATGGAAAAGCTAGCTATGTTTCTTGCTATGGCTACTTTTTGTGTTGCGTGTAACATACTTATATAAGTACAACAGATTAGAGTTTATTCTTCCTTTTACACTTCAATACCATTAATTCAGGACCCAAAGATACAAAATTCTGACCAATACAACCTATTACAAAAGTCATACTGTTTTTCAAGAACCTTGTGTCAGCATTAGGGGCTTTGGGTGTTAGACATGGAATAGAAATGACTTGGGAGTAATACTAACACCTCATCTGATGTAAACAGCCTGATCATCAGTCACTTTACTAGTCAAGGTAACAAGGTGTGTATTGACATTTACTAAAAGGGTTTTCCATCTTGGATAACCCTTTTCACTACAAGGGCACTCTTGATAAGCCTTTATCTGGGAGGGAAGAAGCTGGAGAGACCTCATTTGCCCTGTAAAAAAAACACATTTAAAGGGGTATTCCAGGAAAAAACTTTTTATATATATATATATATATATATATATATCAACTGGCTCCAGAAAGTTAAACAGATTTGTAAATTACTTCTATTAAAAAATCTTAATCCTTTCAGTACTTATGAGCTTCTGAAGTTAAGGTTGCTCTTTTCTGTCTAAGTGCTCTCTGATGACACGTGTCTCGGGAAACGCCCAGTTTAGAAGAGGTTTGCTATGGGGATTTGCTTCTAAACTGGGCGTTTTCCGAGACACGTGTCATCAGAGAGGACTTAGACAGAAAAGAAAAACCTTAACTTCAGAAGCTCATAACTACTGAAAGGATTAAGATTTTTTAACAGAAGTAATTTACAAATCTGTTTAACTTTCTGGAGCCAGCTGATATATATATATATATAAAAAGTTTTTGGATAACCCCTTTAGTTCATTCAATTTCTGTTATGATAGTTAACAATTCTTAATGTATAGTAAAGTATAATATCCTCACAAACATGTTCCCAGAATATTCTCTTAAATGTGCACTGTCAGATTTAAAAACGTTTTATGTGCTGTACAGTACATCTTGGCAAAACATTAACCTTTTTAATATACTTAATAAGACATCTTATCCCCTATCCAAAGCATTGGGAATAAGATGCCTGATTGCGGGGGTCCCGCCGCTGGGGGCCCCGTGATCGGCAGTCATCAGACCCTGAGCGAACATGCTCCGGGGGCTGATGGTAATGGGGTGCTGTGTGAAAGATCATGGGGGTACCCAGCGGCGGGACCCCTGCGATCAGGCATCTTATCCCCAATGCTTTGGATAGGGGATAAGATGTCTTAGCGCCGGAGTACCCCTTTAATGACCAATATGCAATAAAAGGTGTATGGCTGCATCTGTGAAACAATTATTCATCAGACAATCAACCATCAACCTACTTTTATCTAAGGTGTAGGACACCTTCAAGTGGTTGTGTATCGTGGAATTATCCAAAGTGGTGGAGCTTGTAGGCTTGTTTAGAAAATATTGACCAATTACTTGCTGATCAGGTCGTAAATGTGACATGATCTGACCATGTAAGTCAATCAAAAAAATGATGGTACACTGTGTTGAAAATACATTATATGATGTGACTTATTGTAAAGCTAGTGGCTGATCAGAGGCAGAGAGGAGGCTGGGCTACAAAGAAGTGATTGCAATATACAAAGAAGTCCGGAACATGATAGACAAACAGGTGGAGAGTGTATTGATAGAAAATGTAGTTTTTGTGGAATGCTTCTTTAAGTGCCAAGGTACAGTGTGTATTCTAAATGACAAGCACAAGAGTAAAAATACCTTATTCCATTGAAACTTTTATGCTGTAGATGTTTTCTGCTGAAATCGTCACAGGCTGTTGTAGAGTTCTAGATGCATATTATAGATTCCTAAAATGTCTCTGCTTTTTCTCATCATTTAAATTGTAAAACATTACATTTTATATTAATTATAAACAGCTTATGAATATAATTTATCTCACCACAGACATAGTCTATGTTGTTTATTAGGTTTAAAAAAAAAGTTCAAAAGGGAAGAACTGTCAAATTAGCCTGAAATGCCTATTGACCTGTAAGAGACTTGGAATTTCTCTAACACCATTTATTTGTAAGAATTTTGGCAATTAAGTACTTTTTACTCCATTTTTAGGCAATGACAACATAAACACTTCTGGGATTTCTACATTTGATAGTGATTAGAAGGGACAAAGAAAACCCTTTGCATTTCTTACTTTGTTATATATCACTGTGTAGTTCACTGGTGGCATTCAATGTATTCATCTTCTGCCGTCTCAGGCGTTATCAGCTCGACAAATACCAGTCTCCTTTATCAGCAAATGTAAACATTTTTTTCTTTCCCAAAAAATAGTTTAGGAATTATTCCAGTTACAAGATGGTCACTCAAAGTATTCTATAAAACATTCACACATGTTTTATAAACGTTGCTGATCTGATAACAGGGCCTCTAGTAAACTCATTACCATACAACATTAGTCTTCTGCAACACCTTTGTTTCATATTATTTAGTTTAGTTCTCTTACACATAGTGGATTATAGTGATAAATGATGGCACTGTATACCTAGCATTTATGTGATGCATTATTCCCTCTACAAAAAGGAATGAAACGTTAATTATCTTAAAAGACTGAAGGGAATAGAAATTTTGCACCACTGCCCTTTACCGTTATATACACTGTGTACACGTTACTTACACAGGGGGAAAGGTCCCTTTCTTACATCCATATCCCCACAAACAATTGCCTGCATGATTAATCACTGTGATTGACAGCCCACTTCCAGCACTTATGGCGGGAATAGGTGAGAATTCTGATCCAGACCATTATAATGGGTACTTATTTTTCTAATCAACTGGTGCCAGAAAGCTAAACAGATTTGTAAATTACTTCTATTAAAAAATCTTAATCCTTCCAGTACTTATCTCTTCTTTTTGAATTTCTTTTCTGTCTGACCACAATGCTCTCTGCTGACACCTCTGTCCATATCAGGAACTGTACAGAGTAGGAGAAGTTTGCTATGGGGATCTGCTCCTGCTCTGGACAGTTCCTAAAATGGACAGAGGTGTCAGCAGAGAGCACTGTGGTCAGACAGAAAATAACTATACAACTTCCTCTGTGGCATACAGCAGCTGAAAAGTACTGGAAGGGTTAAGATTTTTAAATAGAAGTCATTTACAAATCTGTTTAACTTTTTGGCACCAGTTGATTAAAAAAAAAAATTCCACCAGAGTACCCCTTTAACCCCTTAAGGACTCAGCGTTTTTCAGTTTTTGCATTTTTGTTTTTTCCTCCTTACTTTAAAAAAATCATAACCCTTTCAATTTTCCACCTAAAAGTCCATATTATGGCTTAATTGCACCACCAGTTCTACTTTGTTATGACATTAGTAATTTTATTCAAAAATTCATGGCAAAACGGAAAAAAAATCATTGTGCGACAAAATTGGGGGTCTTCCGTTTCTACGCAGTGCATTTTTCGGTAAAAATAACACCTTATCATTATTCTGTAGGTCCATACAGTTAAAATGATACCTTACTTATATAGGTTTGATTTTGTTGTACTTCTGGAAAAAATCATAACTACATGCAGGAAAATGTATACGTTTAAAAATGTCATCTTCTGACCTAAATAACTTTTAAATTTTTCCGCATACGGGGATGTATGAGGGCTCATTGTTTGCACCGTGATCTGATGTTTTTATCAGTATCATTTTTGTTTTGATTAAACTTTTTGATCGATTTTTATTAATTTTTTTATGGTATAAAAGGTGATCAAAAAAAATGCTATTTTGGACTTTGGAATTTTTTTTACGTGTGCGCCATTGACCGTGCGGTCTAATTAACAATATATTTTTATAATTTTGAAATTCACGCACGCGGCAATACCACATATGTTAATATTTATTTTTATGTAATTTTTTTTTATTTAAATGGGAAAAGGGGATGATTCTGACTTTTATTAGGGAAGGGGGTTAAATAACATTTATTAACACTTTAATAACATCGGGGGCTATAACATTGCACACACTGATTTCCTACACTACACATGCATTAACATGGCATTGATCAGTGTTATCACCGCTCGACTGCTCCTGCCTGGATCTCAGGCACGGAACGGTCATTCAACGATTGGACATGCAGGAGGCAGGTAAGTATCCTCCACGTGTCCTGCAAGCTGTTTGGGACACCGCGATTTCACAGCTTCGGTCCCAAACAGCCCAACTGAACTGCCGGGATGGTTTCGGTTTCACTTCAGACATGGCGGTCAACTTTGATCACTGCATCTGAAGGTTTATACCGGGCATCGCCATGATTGGTAAGGTCTGGTATTATCCGCGGGTCCCGGCCGTTGATGGCCGCCGGGACCGACCCGATATGACGTGGGGTAAATATATGTCCTGCATCATTAAGGGGTTAAGCATTGCCTGGGTCTATTAAAGACTCTTAATTACATCATATATGCTCTAACAGATGCACAGCCATGTTAACATGTACAAGCACATCATGTGAAATACAAACAAAGTTCATAGTAACAGCTTCCTAAAAGAAAAAAAATAATGATTCCACAGATCAAAAAAATATAAGAACTAATGAAAAAAATCGATTTTACTTAATTAAAGTCATAAAAACATAAAAATTATATATATATATATATATATATATATATATATATATATATATAATATTTTCATACTTCTCATGACCCATGCAATACATTTATTTCCTCTCTTCATAAATAAAAAGGAGAACAATGGTCATACACACACAATGACGCATGTGTCATTCAGGAGTCTTCAGTCTGTGGTATAACACCAGCATGCTGCCTCTGTAGTCTCCTGGGGGTTGCAGTTCACCACAGCTCTTTAGGGCATACACCAGTATTTCCCAACCAGTGTGCATCCAGCTGTTGCAAAACTACAACTCCTAGCATGCCCGAAGGCTGTCAGGGCATGCTGGGAGTTGTAATTTTGGAACACCGGGAGGCATACACACACATAACAGGGACTACAACTCCCAATATGTGTCATTCAGGAGTCCCCCCCTCCCCCTTCACATATAGAGATCATTCCCAGTATGAGATTTATTCCCCTGCAGTCCATACATCCCCAGCCCGTGCACCTTGTCATCCTCCCCTTCAGAAAACTCACTTATCTTCTCTGTGTTCCTTCTCCTGTGCAGACATGCATCCTCAGAAGACTGTGCAGGGGGAGGGGAGGGGAGGAGCTGTGTACTATGGCTTCTCATGCAGACCTGAGTCCTCAGAAGCAGTGCAGGGGGAGGGGAGGTGAGGAGCTGTGTACTCAGGCTTCTCATGCAGACCTGGGGAGGGGGAGATGAGGGGGCGTGGCTTATTTATCTCATGCAGACAGAGAAAAAAAAAGCTATGACATCTTGTCCACAGCAGACTCAGAACATGGCCGAAAACCATGGCCGAAAAACACTCTGAACTACAGAACTTCCTGCCCAACAAGCAGGTAAGCAAAACACACACATGCTGCCTAAACATATAACAGATGTATATTGCAAACAAACAAAACTTACAAAGAAGATGCCAAATAGTCAAAAAAATTAACCACCGGAGTACCCCTTTAAGGCACATATGGTTGGTAGGCAGTTAAACTAGACACTGACTGACATAAAGTAGCCTTTGGTCATGTTCACAAACAGTTCATTTGGTCCCATCTTTCCCCTTCTCTAATAACAGCAGTTATATTATACAATGTGTGCATTTACCAGCAATTTTACCACTCAGTTTAACAACTAGAAAAATACATCTGTTTTTCTTTTTTCTGTCGTTGTACCTCCAAACTACCAAAAAAAGCTGGTACAAAAGATGGCAGAAAGAATGATGTGTGAACATAGGCATAGGCTCTGCTGATGGATTAATAAATAACTCCCCCCCCCCCATACTATGGAGATGCTCCTCCTTTTAAATGGAATTAGCCCAATAGAATACACCATATTACGTATGCCAATTTTCTATTATATTAGATTAGGTTCACAGATTAACCTACAATGTGACTCCCAGCTGACCCGAAGAAAGCACATACACAGTCACGGGATGATATTTTGTAGGGGTTACATCACAGTGCTTATGTCTCAGAATGTGGGAAGGGAATTGCTAATGACTATTAATTGAATTAATGCGTTGTACATATTTAATGGCATAGATAAAAACCACACGGTATAGCTTACTCTTGTGTCCACGTGAATCCTTTCATGCAGATTATTAGACTAAAATGAACCGTGTGCAGCTCGTTCTCATTTCAATATGACTGAAATCTTTGAAGACATTAAAACCAGTGATCTTTTTAAAGGAAGTTGTGAGCTATCCCTGAACAGAGGTATAATTACAGGTCATTTATTGTTGCAAAATGAAACATGGAGACCTTTCATCTAGTGTCAAACATTTGGGCATTAAAATGTATATAGTTCTTAAATTGGGATTTAATTTGTTACAGTCAATTTGAAGAGGTACAAAATATAGCACCTTACATGTACTCTATTTTCTCTGGCTATCAAACTGCACAGAGAAAACTTCAACCTCAACTCATAATAATTGCCCTTTAATGAATTATTCCTTTGAGCCCCTGCAGTCTTAAATGAGCTTGTACATTAAGGAAGCAGGAATCATGCCGCTAAATAGAGTGGGAAAAATAAAGCAAAATTAAACATTGAAAATAGGAGAATTTTCCTTTACTCCATAAGTATGTGCTCTGTTACTTCTCAAATGACAACAGCATTAGCGTCCGACAAGCCTCACTGAACCTCTTTCAATATTCTTTTCTCCTTGATGGCAACACAGGCATTTCCCCTACAACAAATGAACAGGCTGTTCTCAGATTCCAGATGAAACATACCAAATGTATTGACTGCTGTTAAGAGATGAAAGAACAAAGTGTTGTGTATGTTATTAGCTGACAAAATGAATCTGATGGGTTACTTAAGACCTTGGAGTCAGGCAGGTATTCCTTATTTGTTTACCCTGTCTATACTCAGTTCAGACTCATAAATAACACTGATGCCCTGAGGTGTTATAGTATGTTTTATGATGGAACACAGTATTGTGGCCTTCTATTACCAGGAAGAGAAAAGCTACAGTATGTGGCTGGCAGGGTTCCAGAATTCAGCTTGCATATTGGCCGAAAAGTTACAAAGCAAGTGGGACACCAATGAGGCATGTAAGATACTGGGGTCAGAAAGAGCCATTAGACCAACTTTATGGGCTCCTCCAGCAGTTTGGCAGCTGTGGTTATATAAACATATGTAACACACGCAGAGTGTAGTAGTACACACTGCTCTCTTTCTCTCTTTTCTGCATGTATATATTGCAAAACTTACATTATCTCATGTACATTAAACAGGATGGAAATAACGAATACTCCGGATTTTATTATTTCCTTCCCTTTCCGATTTACTGCATTAGGAGTAGACCAACAACAAATTATTTTATACATTGCCCTAGAGGTTGCATCACTCCAGGAAAAGTGGCCAATTGTGACTTTTCTGAGGAGTCACCTAGTTTGTCCCAGATGTAACTGTCTGACAGATCAGGGATGATACCAGCCTTTCATTCCTACTATGTTATCTATTATAATGTGCAAACACCTGCAAGTGACATCACAGAGCTACCCAAACTTTTATAACTTTACTACAATATACCAAAAACTATTTACTATAGAATGTGTCAGGAGCTAAATCTACTATCAGGTTTTACATGACTTTATTATGCAGAACAGTTGCTGAAATGTTGCATTTTACTATAAAGCATTCAGGATAATCCGAGGAAAAAAGACCGGGAACCTGGCGCAATCCACAAGAAGAAGTCCAAGGATAATCTTTTCAGCACTTTATTAAGCTACACAAAGCGTTTCAGGGCGTAGCAGCCCTTTCATCAGATGTACTGACGTGATATATTCAAACAAACATAGTGACAACATAAACATATGAAAATGGCGTCATTGCGTCTAGGCCACGCCCACTGGGCGGGGCACAAACGGCCAAACTCAGGATGCCTCATAATCTATAACTGAAAAGTGCACTGTTGTTTGTATTAACCTTACAAATGTTAGTCCAGTATCTTATTTAAATTTTTTATTGTTTTACTGGGTTACGCCGGTGGTGACCCGCCCAGTGTGCATAGCCGTGACGTAATGGAGCCATTTTCATATGTTTATATTGTCTCTATGTTTGTTTGTATGTATCACGCCAGTACATCTGACGAAGGGGCTCCTACACCCTGAAACACGTTGTGTGGCTTAATAAAGTGCTGAAAAGAATATCCTTGGACTTCTTGTGGATTGTGCCAGATCCCCAGCCTTTTTTCCTCAGATTACCCTGAATGCTTTGTGACGTTCGGCTGGAGCTCATCCTTGCCGAAACCGGGAGGCAGCACGACACCTGTCATACGCAATTGCATTTGTGTCTAGTGCTGGGCGGTATACCGGTTCATACCGAATACTGAATATTTTTTCCTGCGCCATATGACTTTTTCTTTTACCGCAATACCGGTTGGGCCCCTCCCCCCTCAAATTAATGAATTATCATCATGTGTCAGCTGCGGGCACTGTTCTTCTTCTCTCCCCCTCCCCAGCTTTTTCAGCCCAGCGCTGTGCTGTCCCCCACATCGGGGGACTAATCATATGCGCTTCTCTCCCCGCCCCCCCTAAATAACTGTCCTGTACTGTACTATCCTGAACCTGGGCTTGAGAAATAAACAAAATAAACTTTAACTCACCTTCTTCCTACATTCCCCCGTTGCTCCGGAACCGGCCTCACGGTCCTCTTACTGCTTCCTGGGGATGGGAACGTAACAGAGCCGTCAACCTCTCACCGGCCACAGTGATGTCCCGCAGGGCCGGGGATAGGCTGAGTGCACTCTCATGTAAGAAGCCGGCCAGCTCCTTACATGACAGTGCGCTCAGCCTATCACCGGCCGAGGCGGGACATCGCTGCGGCCGGTGATAGGCTGACGGTTCTGTGACGTTCCCATCCCCAGGAAGCAGTAAAAGCAGCAAGAGCACCAGAGGACCGTGAGGCCAGTTCCGGAGCAACTGGGGAATGTAGGAAGAAGGTGAGTTAAAGATTGTTTTTTAATATTTGCAGCCCGGGCACAGGAATACAGAGTACAGTACAGCACAGTGGCTGAAAATTATTTGGCAGGGGGGGGGCGAGAAGCAGCGCTCGCGGGTGATATACGATTAGTCCCCCGATGGGGGTCAGCGCAGCATTTGGCTGATAAACCGGGGGGGGGAGGGGGGGGGCTGGGAACAACAATGACCACTGAGTTACTGTGGAAGAATAATTTACTGTGCATACATTTCCTTTTTCCTCGACTTTTCATTTTAATCAAAAAAGTAAAATGACAAATGGATTATATACAACAAATGCCACAGATCCAAACAGCATTACAGTTTCTATTCTCAGCATGCCTATTGCCAGTATGCTTGCCCCATATACCCTCAAAAGTGCATTCCAACTATGAATGCATTAAAACAGCGTGCCAAACACCAATGATCACAAAACAGTTTCGGACACAAAATTTCCCACAAGGTAATGTGCAAATCACATATTCCCCTAGACAGCACATTACCACTATCTGAAACCTTGCAGATCCTTCAATTTCTAACATACTGGGTACCACCAACTGCAGAGCCACCGCTTGACACTACACCCTGTACAATTTCCACATATGTTTTACAATTCAGGGGTGACCCTTGAATTCCCAGTGTTACTGCTGAACTAGTAGATTATGATCAACTGTTTGGCCAACTCTTAAAAAAGTAAGATGGCAGATGAAGATCAAACTGGCCAAATATTTTACTAATCTTATTTATTCATGGCTACAAACTCAATGATGTGGAATGGCAATGATAAAAATTAGTAATACTAAAGCGTTTATTATAATCAGCCAGACTTACTTATTACTTTAAAGGAGTATTCCGCCCCAAGACATCTTATCCCCTATCCAAAGGGGACCCCCATGATCTCCCTGTTGCACCCGGTGTTCGTTTAGAGAGTCGGGCGCAGCTCCGGAGGCTTGAGACGTCACGACCGCGCCCCACACGTGATGTCATGGCCCCGCCCCCTCAATGCAAGTCTATGGGAGGGGGCGTGATGGCCGGGATGCCCCCCTCCCATAGACTTGCATTGAGGGGGCATGGCGTGACATCACAAGTCGGGCGTGGCTGTGACTCTGCCCTGCATCGCCAGTCATCCAGCTGAGATCACGGGGGATAGAGGATAAGATATCTAGGCGCAGAGATAGGGGATAAGATGGATAGGGGATAAGATGTCTTGGCACCGGAGTACCCCTTTAATATACCCCCCATGGTAGATCTGGAGCCATTGTTAGGCACCAAGGTGCCTTGATAAAAGATTTTTTGCCCAAGCCAATGTCCTAGGACAGTATTGGGTTCAAGGAGCAAGCCTTCTCATGTGTCAAACAACTTAGTTGCATTTACCATTAACTGAATAATCTAAGGGTTAAACCATAATCTGCGTTATCTTTGAAACCCAGTAGTTGTGACAGGAGCCACGCTGTCACCTGTGCCTTCATATCAGCAGCTATCTGTGACAGTACCCACAAAGTTATCAGTCACAGGACATTAACTTACACTTTGCTGTGATGGATACATACATCACATAGTATTAAGGGGTTAAAAGCAAGGACTTCACAAGAAGCAGTCTAAACAAAACTGCAGAATTACATACAAACAATGTTTTTCATCCAAGCCTTGGATATATATAAAAAATAAAATAATAGCTTCTTCAAAACAGAAAGAGTTGGTTCACAACAGGCCTAAAGCAAATATCTCTATCTCAGTATAAAACAAAGAGCATGTTAAAATATTTCTCTGAATCGTCTTCTTCGCTGTTGTCCCTGTAGTCCTACAAACCCTAAAAACTGCCAAGGGCTCACCGCAGTCAACAGATACACAAACACTTCCCAGCATATGAATAGTAATACAATCCAGATTGATTCTAGATAAGAGGCACTTTGATTCTATATCCATTTTATTTCCACTTCTTTGCTAATCCAATAAAACAATTGCACAGTTGCAAGCCAGAAGGAAAATATATTGCTGATCACTTTCAGAAAGAAAAAGATAATACAGTTTGACAATACCCTTGTGCTTCTTGTTATTGGGGAATTTAGGAGTTTACTGGTAAGTGTAAAGTACTTATACAGTCAAACAAGTGTCACGCCCGGCAGGTTTAACGTATGTTCCTAACATTTCAAAAGGTTATAATAATCAGAATAAAGATAACAACAATAACAACAGCTCTTAATACATATGTCAACATGTTCTGCTGTGCTGTACAATAAAGGAATGTTCACACATTGTTTTGTGACTTTAAAATTGAATGTTAATTCCATAGCAGGAATTCAAGGCTGACCTTGACCCTGCTGTGAATATCCGGCTCCTACTGTCATTCATTCAGGTTAATTTTTTTTATTTTCTTGTGGTTTCTGTAAGTAGAAAACTAATTATTTCTGCTGTGTTTTTTATTTTATTTTTTTGGCGGGTTCCAAAAACTTGCACTAAAGTTTGTGAAACCACCTTTACATATACAAGATGCAGATTGTTGTCAGATTTTACACACATTTTAGTAAAATGAATTATTTGTCTTCTACTCTGACTAATAGAAGGAGGTCCTGGTGAGAAATTTCATTTTAAGCCATCCTTGTACTTATAAGGCAAATGGAATTGGACTTGTCTTCACAAGACAACCCTCTCACAAAAAACATACATAAACAATAATAAAGAGAAGTACAAATGCAATGGCCAATATTTACTATAGCAAATCCAACAGGATTTTGGTACAGTCTTTTCTATAGCTGTCTTAAGGGTCTGCCATCACATTTCTTATACATTTATTACTTTTCTGCCTCTTACACCAAAGGGGTGTGACCTTAGATAAAAGGGGTTTGTCTTACCAGGAAAGTAGCATATCCTTAGAAATGCCAATAATTGCACCAAAATCTAGTTTACACTCTGGCACATGTTTAAAGGAAATCTGTCACAAGTGCCACCTGCACTAACCTGTAACACCTTTACGATTGACAGGGAGAGGGTACTTCCCCTGTCCCCCACTGATGACCCAAAAATGCGATTGCAGGTTCCAATGGTTGCCATAACAGCAGTCAGCAAGATGATGGCCTCCTGTCAGCCAAGTATAGGAGCCTGTTAATTCCGGCAATGGGCTAGGTCTAATAGGTGAACTGAAAGTGAGTTATTGACAGTTAGTCTATGCTGCAGTACAGATGCATGGTAAAAAAGGCAAAAAGTATAAAACATGAAGGGGGAGATTTATCAAAATCTGTCCAAAGGAATAGTTGCTTAGTTGCCCATAGCAACCAATCATGTTGCTTCTTTTATTTCTTAGAGGCCTTTTCAAAAATGAAAGAAGCGATCTGATTGGTTGCCATGGGGGGAGGGGGGGGTTGATAAATCTACCCCAAAATGTTTTTTAAATAAATAAAGTATTAACAAAATAAATGAAAGCCCCTTTCTCAATAAAGCCCTGTATTATCACAAAAAAACTATACATAATATGCATTGCCATGTTTGTAACCACTAGTACTATAAAACAATTATGTTTTATTCCTGCATGACATGCAAACCATAGCATGTATCAACAAAAATGGATCACTTAGGCTGCTTTCACACATATAAAAAAAAAACATATAAAATTCTGTTTGATGTTCCGTTATGAAAACCCTGAAAATCCTCCGTTAAATGGCCGTTACAAAATCCCATACAAAATCCCATATGGCCGTTAGAAAATGCCATTATAGTCTATGGGATTTTTACATTATCCATTTTAACCCGTTATAGCCCGTTAATTAATAACGGACGTTATTTTGTGGCGGAAGATAGTAACGGGAGAAATAGTGCATGCACTATTTCTTCTGTTCATTCTCCAGTCACAAAATAACGTCTGTTATTAACGGCTATAATGGGTTAAAACGGATAATGTAAATATCCCTTAAACTATAATGGGATTTTCTAACAGCCGTATGGGATTTTCTAACAGCCATTTAACAGCCGATTACCAGGGTTTTCATAACGGAACATTGAACAGATCTTTAAAACGGATGAATTTTATAGTGTGAAAGCACCCTAATATAAAGTACAATGGGGGACCTTTATTATTGTTGCTTTGGTAAGTGAGTTCTGAAGGAATTTTTTTTTGCTTTAGTTTTGCTTATGTGCTACATATTTATCATACTATCACAGGGGGTTGATAAATTTGGAGTACATAAGCAAAACAAAAAAGTTGCAGCTGAGACTTTGGTGAGACTTTTTTGTGACTTTTAAAATTTGCTCACATAAGGGAGTTTAGTACTCCAGGTCAAACCTGGAGCAGACTTGCGACTTTTCGCGAGGTGTCTGCAACTTTTTTTATGATGTGCGACTTTCACACATTATAAATTCATGACCACTGCAAAGTGAAAACTGAAATTTGCTTAGGCAAGGCTGTTTGTAACTTTTTGCTTACCAACAAAAGTCACACAAAAAAGTGCTTAGGTGCACGTATGACTTTTTGTGCACGCGGAGAATGCAAAAAAAAAAAAACCTTGATAAATGTCCCCCAAAATCTTCCGGAAAAAAATTAGCTCAGAATCGCTTTAATCACTTAAAGCATTTGTTATTACCACTTAAAGAGATACAGGTCAGATTTGAAAAATGGGGCTTGGTCATTGAGGTCGAAACAGGCTGCTCCATTAAGGGGTTAAGGAAAAAAAAAATAATACACTTGACGGTCTTTAAATCCACAGATTCATCAAGGTGTCTCAGACTGATTGATAAATCTGAAATCTGTCTGTTGTCACACATAGATTGTTAAATCTGGGCCAATGTGATTCAAAAGTCTAAGGCCAAGCTAAATGAACTGGCACATAAGCCAAACTAAAGGCCTATGGAATATGTTCATTGAGTCATTAGCTAAATTCTTTGGCATGAAAGCCCATAAGAGACGCCTTCCTGCAACCGCATCCTGTGAAACATCTATGGGCAACAATCCTAGTAATCTTGATAATGAAGATATCAGACATATATTAACAATTTTACTCATTTCTGCATAATAGGAGACATAGGAAAATTCCTTTTCATCCTAATTGTCACTAAGACTGTGAGAGACATGATGGTTGGACAGTGTAAAAAGACAATGCAACTATATCCATGTGTGCTTAACAAGTGGTTCTCAGACACCTCTGGTGCGCCTTATCTCAGGTATGTACTATGATTGGACAGGATCTAAGTATCCCTTAGACATCAGATATAGCTAACAAGTGAGTGATCCAGCTCACCTTTTCTGATGTACGGTGCTCGGACTGGTGCCCGGCAAGGCATCCAATATTGAAGAAAAAATGTACGGAGGGTCCAGCACTTCGTTGCAAGCAGCTTTATTGCAGATACATCAGACCATAAAAACGACAGTCAGTCAGACATGTTTCGAGCGCAAGCGCTCTTCCTCGGTGACCGAGGTCACCGAGGAAGAGCGATTGCGCTCGAAACATGTCTGACTGTCATTTTTATGATGTGATATATCTTCAATAAAGCTGCTTGCAACGAAGTGCTGGACCCTCCGTACATTCTTTCATCAGATATAGCTGTTTCAACTCCTACAAGCTTCCGAGTGACTATTTTTTCTGTACAATTTTCATCTCTCCAATTTTGTTATAAATAAAGTGATGTTGCCTTCCTTTAATATACCAGCAGAAAGTAATTTCTGTTACAGTATATTTTGAAATTTTTTATATTTTTTTTCTCAAAATTTTCCACCTGAATATTCTGGCAAGCAGAATTTATTACTTTTATAAATGGAATAAACAATGAGAAATCTTTCTGGGTTAAATTTATAACAGCAGGATTTGGCTGAACTATGAAAATAGCAATACCATGAATACATTTTATTGTGCACCAGAATTTGAAATGTGTGCTTGAGTTATGCAATCCAATGTTTTACTTAATAAATTGCTAAGCTTATTATTTTTTAAAACTATATTTCTTTTGGATCTTTGCTTATGTCAATCGGTTTAGTCTCAGTAAATACATTTGATTTGGCCATTGAAGTATGCTGCTTTTCATGGTTTTTGCACTTGGTGGTAATGTTAATAAAAGGTTCATGCCATAGTACTGAACATATGACCAGTTTTGTGTCCAGAATGTACGACCATTAGGTGCAGAAACAGCATTGTGCCATTATCCAAACTAAGTACAAACTACAACCACCTCTGTACACTGAGGCTTTGCAATAACATCTCTTTACTATCTATGGGGGAATTGTAATTGCGGATCAGCAAAAGTAACAATGATGTAAAATTTTAGCCTTGTTATTGTGATTATTAGCTTTATGTACTTATGTACAACACAAAGTAGAAGTACCATGCATAAAAACGTATCCCCTATCCGCAGGATAAATTTTAGATCACAGGGAAGTCTGACTGCTGGGATCCTCCGGGATCTCCTGCGCGTACCCCCTGCTCTCCCCGGGAACAGAGTGTCACATTGCAGCGCGAAGCAGTGGCTGACATGCCCCCTCCATACATCTCTATGAGAGAGGCGGAGATAGCCAAATAGCTCTTCCATAAACAAATATAAAGAAGGCATGTCGAGAGTTTTGTGCAAGAGTCCATTACCAGGTAGAGCAGGAGGCCCATGCAGCAGATTGCGGGGATCAAAGCGGTCGGACCCCCCGCAATCTTAAACGTATCCCCTATTGGCAGGATAGGGGATAAGTCTTTATGCTTGACATATCTCCTTTAAGGAATGAAAGTTTCCAAACCGTTCATGAAAAAAACAATCCAGTATAAATTATGGGCAGTTCACTTACAAAAGCAGAACATTAAGACACAATAAATAATGAAACACCTACCATGCATCAATATCTTCATAAATATGAATACTACAGACAACTCCACAAACTAAGGGTAAGAAATTGTGCCAGCTTTTTTTTTTTTTACCAGCTAATGAAGAGCATGGAAATAATTGCTGCAGACATAGTTGGAAGATTCTATTTTTCCAGTGTATATTATGCAGTCACTGATAAACGACAGCATATATTCATTTAAACTGAGAACAAACATATGTATAGAAAGAGTGCAACACTTAACAATTTATCTTCATGAGCTGTCACCAATCTCTATTTAATCAGTCGTACTTAATGGCACAGACATTAGCGCTTTACAAGAGGTCAGTATAGATAAATGATAATTGCTTGAAATCAGGAGCTTGTGAGCTATAATTCCTATTATTTATGTAAAAAGTGATCTTCCATTGATAAAGATATGATATGCATCTCTACTCCGGAAAAAAAAGCAGAATTTCACCTCTATTTTTTTTTCTTAATTTCCGTGCGCCATGGTGTATAGAGTTGATGACAGAATCTGCATATTATGTGTAAGGGGAATAAAAATACACAACCAAAACAATGTGTATCATATCATACACGTGAATAATATCAACACAAATATTTCCACTTTGTATAACACCTTGTACGAATGCATATGCTGCTTGGCTTTTAATAGCATTGTTTACATACTGAAAAGGCAAACAACCATATGTTCACACACTATGCTATTAAAGTGCTAGTGAATGGCATAATGGATGCACATTGTGCATCAGTTATGCCTTCTGTTGCACAGATAAAAATAAAACAAAAATGAAAAAAGGAGAGAACAACACTGCTCAATAAATTATATCTGAAGAAATTATGGCGCACAAATAAATGCCTCAAGGATTATATTATCATTACAACAAAAATAATATTCCCCTCATCGATATTATGGACTTGTCACTACTAAGAAACTCATTCTCTTCCAGGTGCCGATCCCACCCTACTTGTTTTGGCCTTCATCTTAACCAGTTCTTTCTGACATAAAGGGTACCTGTCATCATTTTATGCTGCCTGAGTCATTGGGACGGTCCCTGTGGCTTCTGCCTAGTCTGCTAGTTAGGATGAATAGATTTCTTTCTATACATAAACAGGGAAAGCTGTATTTATCAAGGATAGTAGGGCGAGTAGGAGCTGTGGGGGACATGTGGTTCAGGCAGCATAATAAGTGATTAATGATTTAACACTGTACTGTACCACAACTACAATACCCCCTCGTGTAAAGCCAGTACTCTACGTTATCCTGCTTCAAACTCTTACTTGCAAATAAAAATACAAAATAACAAGTTTTCCATTTTGTTTATATTTTAAGAAAGTGCATAAGATAAATGCTTTAGATATAAAGTATATTAACGTTTTCACATTCAGACAGAGGTCGCCAGCTAATCATGCATCCAGGAAATTTTTTTCCCCTGCCATGTCATTTCCTCTTCACACGCCTATTGTTAGGAATAACCATTATCTATGCAGCTTTTTTTTTTACTTGTATAACAAAAACATTCAAATTTACCATAGTTGTACTAATATACAAATCATTTTGGTGTTTAAAAACTTTCTTGGCAAATAGTGAAAGGTATAAAAAAATAAAATGTTAAACCTCTAATATACATGTACACATTACTATGATTAAGGGTGTCTACCAAAAATGGGTCAGTTGTTTAGCCCCCTAAGTTCGATGTAAAGGTTTTAATGGCATTTTTAAATAAAAGCTACAGTTCAACTAAAAATACCAAATTGCTGGACATCCTTTCATTTTTGCTAATGTATTCATGTATTCATGCAACTTTAAGAGCTGTAAAATCTTCTCCCTTGAAAAATCTAATAAAGAAATTATGATAAGAGGCATAAACACAATATAAGCCATATTTTTGGCAAAGGTGAAAAGAAAGTTTATGCTTTTACTAATAAACTGTCCATATGATTTAGAACAGATGGGACTCTCTTCAATAAGTCCCTCGATCATTAATCTAACTTTTAGGTTTTTTTTCGCCTACTTTCTGATGTGTTCACTCCAGGACAGTAGTCAATCTGGTTTGTAGGGACTCCCCGAGGGAAAGTCTTTATGAAATTGCCTATGTAGAACAAGTCTTTGAGGCATAAATTCCTCAAGTAAACAAAATATGCATGGTTAATCAAGTCATCCTATTTTAGTAACTGCTTCTTAGAAAGACACACCCTGAACAAAAATGCTGAACATTTGTTAAGAAGAAATAAAAACTATGAATATTGTTGGGATGATTTAATAATTTGATTGATAATATGTAAAGCATACATGTCATTTATAGAATAATACACATTACACTGTCATCTTAGTAGGTTATGTAAACCTATATATGTAAATGTGATGTTGGGTATAGCTGTACACAATAGTATTTTTATATGTTTTTTTTTTGTTTTTTAGGAATTCTAGACTCAATTGCACAACATGTATATAAATAATTAGAGGTAATTGGGCCAAGAGTGCGGAGAAGAAGTAAACTCAACCAGCCATCCTGCTCCAACTGAACATCTTATCTTGATAAGACATTTTAGTCTGACATCTGCTCAGTTCTATATCTCAATTGTTGAAGAGTGTGCAGGAAGAAGTAGATAAATGTTTTTTCTACTATAGCAAACATCTCATCTTTATCTGCTTGTACCAAAATGTATATGGTTACTTTGATACATGCTTGGTGATAAAAGCTCTGGACTGCTGTAGTCTGAGCATGTTTTCTCACTAAACCACTGAGGCTAACTAAACAGCGCTATATGGAGTCTCTGAATTATCTAGTAAAACACTGACTGACCATTAATCGCTACTGGATCACAAGGGTTGGCTGTTAAATGACAGGATCATTAGTGATGGCCATTGGATCTCATGGGAAACCAAAGATGATTATATAGTGTATTTTTCTTTAGTCATTACTAAACCAGTGTCTGACTAATGATGGCCTCTAAAGTATAAATCAACTGGAATAACCAATGGATTAAGATTGATTACAGCAAGTTATTGTATCACCAGGATTGGTTCATGGAATTTATACTGCTAGAATATCGTTAAAAAAAAATGAAATAAAATAAAAAATAAACAGTACCACCACTGCCATTTACTAGTGACCAAGTAATGAACCAACAGACTCACCTAGGTACTTAAATGCTATGGTTATTTGATTATTTCATGTGTTTATCGATATGGAGAATCAATGTCCTAGTGTTTTAACCACCATGTAGAGTATGCAAGAAGCCAATATATAATCAACACAAATGACTATTCCTAGTTTAGTTTCCTTTGATAAAACATACATATACTGGGCACATATTTTATGAAACATATTTGATCTACCAGCAAAGTTCTAAAGTTTGGGCAGTAACCATAAATAATTGAACTAAATGCATGTCTTGAAAACCCAATACATGTTTTATTAAGCCCTTAATGACCAGGCCAAATTTAATTTTTTATTTTTTCCTTCTTGCATTGTAAAAGCCATGACTAAAGTTTTCAGAATGTATCACCGGAGTTACTATGGCAGGCACAGAGGTCTAGCAAAGGCCTTCGTAGCATAAGTAATTGATTAGCGACCCACGTTTCTGGTGTGTAGATTGCGCACCTGACAGGAGTAGGACCTGTTATTTAGCCTTTTAAATGCTGCAGTCCCTATGGATCACAGCATTTAAGGGGTTATATGCCAAACTTTGCTTATGTTATTGTAGGTATGTGTTGGCTGCTGATTGCCAAGGGCACCCACAATCTATAAAGCAAGTTCAGCTCCTTGATTGACTGTTAGAATGCAGATGCCATAGTACCTGATCAACACTCCACGGTCATGTTGGGGTTTACTTATGGGGCACCTGACAGGAGCATAACCTGTCATTTTGTCTTTTTATATTCTGTGATCACTTCTGATTGCAGCATTTAAGGGGTTTAATGACCAATATCAGTGTGATCACTGATGCCAGTCATTGTGTAGGCTCCCACTGTCTAAGAAGCGAGCTCAGCTCCTTCATTGACTGTTAGAATGCAACTTTACTGCTGTTTACGTTAAGGGGTTAAATAGCACATTTAACAACACTTTGTTATGGTAGCTATTGTTTGATATTTGAACTATTAGAATTGAATGTATTTGTGTTTACTTCTGTTTGTTTTTTTTAGAATATGTTAGGCAGCAAATATGGATAATGAGGGGAAACAACAGGTATTTCTTTCAGACATTCCTTCACAGCTTGATTATTATTCATTTCTAAAAGATGGGAACAGCTGCTGACAGGTTTAGCTGAAACAGTAAACAACACATCAAATCACAAGCAGAAACAAGCAGCACAAACATTTATGTTAACACACTGCATGGATAATGAGATCAATTTTAGGAAGCGCCTAATGTAAATATAAAACATATAATACAATATTTATGTAAAAACACAAGATCCTATAAGCATGTCACATGCAAAAGACATGTCTGCTTTTTCTGTAATAAATGCTTGCAGAAGTAGACTATGGTAGACATGTAACCTTAAACTGAGAAACAGAAATGAGAAATTAATAGAAATTATAGAATAGAAATTAATTAAGCATGTGCCGACTACAGTCTGGGCTCCTCAATGAGACCTGGGATTCCGTTTTGGAGCTTGTGGGTGGTCTCAGTGGTCGGACCCCTGGGATCAGCTATGTATCCCCTATCCTGTGGAAATGAGTATAAGATAGTTTTCACTGGACAATACCTTTGACCTTAAGGATGGAGGGCGTACCCGTACACCCCTGTTTCAAAGTCCTTAAGGACTGAGGGCGTACAGGTACGCCCATGGGAATTTTGGCTAGCCAGTCGAGGACCGGACCAGGATGCCTGCTGAAATCATATAGCAGGCATCCCAGCACATCAGTCAGCGATCTGCGGCGATTCCGGATCATATGGGTCTCCGGTGACATGGAAAATAAGGGGGAAAATAAGGGGTCCAAGACACCCACGATCCCCCTGAAGGGATAGGAGTGAGGTGGCAGGGGTGCCACCCCTCCTATGCCTGTTATTGGTCGGTCAGAAGCGACCGACCAATAGTAGATCAGGGGGTTACAGTTTGGTTCCCCCACTCTGCCCACCCATGGTAGTCAGGGCAGAAGGGGGGAACTGTGGTGTGACCGGCAGTGGTGGTGGAGGTCACTTACCGGCGGCGGGCGGTTATTCTCTCCCTGGTGTGGCAATTCTGTGACTACAGAAGCTAGTGAGTTGTTGCCTAGCAACATCTGGAGGGCCACAGTTTGGAGACCACTATACAGTGGTCTATAAACTGTTGACCTCCAGATGTTGCAAAACTACAACTCCCAGCATGCCCAGACAGCTGTTTGCTGTTTGGGTATGCTGGGATTTGTAATATTGCAACAGCTGGAGGGCTACAGTTTGGAGATCACTGTGCGGCGGTTTCTGAACTGTGGCCCTCTATATCTTGCAAAACTACAACTCCCAACATGTACAAACAGCAAACAGTTGTCTTGCCGTGCTGGGAGTTGTAGTTGCGTACCTCCAGCTGTTGTATAACTACATCTCCCAGCATGCCCTTCGGCGATCAGTACATGCTGGGAGTTGTAGTTTTGCAACAGCTAGAGGTTTGCTCCCCCCATGTGAATGTACAGGTTACATTCACACAGGCAGGGGTTTACAGTTAGTTTCCTGCTTCAAGTTTCAGCTGCGGCAAATTTTCCGTCGCAGCTCAAACTCCTAGCGGCAAACTCACCATAAACCCCTGCCTGTGTGAGTGTACCCTAAAAACACTACACTAACACTTAATAAAGGGTAAAACACTACATATACACCCCCTTGCACCCCAATAAAAATGAAAAAGGTATCGTACAGCAGTGTTTTCGGAATGGAGCCTCCAGCTGTTGCAAAACAACAACTCCCAGCATTTCCGGACAGCCACTGACCATCCAGGCATGCTGGAAGTTTAGCAACAGCTGGAGGCTCACTGTTTGGGAATCACTGGTGTAGAATACCCCTATTTCCACCCCTATGCAATCCCTATGCTAGTCCTTAAATGCGCATGGCGCTCTCTCAATTCGGAGCCCTGTCGTATTTCAAGGAAACAGTTTAGGGCCACATATGGGGTATTTCCGTACTCGGGAGCAATTGAGTTACACATTTTGGGGGCTTTTTCTCCTTTTACCCCTTATGAAAAGGAAAAATTGGGGTCTACACCAGCCTGTTAATGTAAAAAAATTAAAAAAATGTACACTAACATGCTGGTGTTGCCCCATACTTTTTATTTTCACAAGAGATAAAAGGTAACAAAGACCCCCAAAATTTGTAACAAAATTTCTCCTGAGTACATAAATACCCCATATGTCTGGAATTGAAAATGTGTCTGGAATTGAAGGCCACGTGTGTTTACAAAGCCCCCATAGTGCCAGAACAATGACTCCCCCCCCCACATGTGACCCCATTTTGGAAACTACACCCCTCACGGAATGTAATAAGGAGTGCAGTAAGCATTTATGCCCCACAGGTGTCTGACAGATTTCTGGCACAGTGGTCCGTGAAAATGAAAAATGTAATTTTCCATAGATATGTCAAACGCCAGTGGAATGTAAATGCTCACTGCACCCCTTATTAAATTCTGTGAGGGGGGTAGTTTCCAAAATAGGGTCACATGTGGGGGGTCCACTGGACTGGCACCACGGGGGGCTTTGTAAATACAAATTCTCTCTCCAAAAGCTTAATGGTGCTCCTTCTCTTCTGAGCATTTTAGTGCGGCAGCAGAGCACTTGACGTCCACACATTGATTATTTCCATACTCAGAAGAAATGGGGTCACAAATTTTGGGGGGCATTTTTCCTATTACCCCTTGTAAAAAAGAAAAATTTGGGGAAAAATCGCCATTTTAGGGAATACATTTTTTTTTCATTTACACATTCGACTTTAACGAAAAGTCGTCAAACACCTGTGGGGTGTTAAGGCTCACTGTACCCCTTTTTACATTCCTTGAGGGGTGTAGTTTCCAAAATAGTATGCCATGTGTTTTTTTTTGTTTGCTGTTCCTAAATGCTACATTTCAGCAAAATTCACTCTCGCACCTTCCCTTCTGAGCCCTCTATTGCACCCACGGAACACTTTACATCCACATATGAGGTATTTCCTTACTCAAGAGAAGTGGGGTTACACATTTTTTACCCCTTGTAAAAATTCTAAAACTGGGTCTACAAGAACATGTCAGTGTAAAAAAGTGAAGATTTTGAATATTCTCCTTCTCTTTGCTGCTATTCCTGTGAAACACCTAAAGGGTTAACAAACTTTCTGAATGTCATTTTGAATACTTTGAGGGGTGCAGTTTTTATAATGGGGTAATTTATGGGGTATTTCTAACATGAAAGCCCCTCAAATCCACTTGAAACTGAACTGTTCCCTGAAAAATTCCGATTTTGAAAATGTAAAAAAACTTTAAATTGCTGCTGAACTTTGAAGCCCTTTGATGTCTTCCAAAACTAAAAATATGTCAACCTTATGATGCCAACATAAAGTAGACATATTGGCCCTCATTTACTAAGAGTGGAGTGTCGGTTTGTGTTTTTGCAAGTCCTTTACTCCTTTTTTTCTGATGCTATTTACTAATCTGTTGCCCAATTTCCCTTTCTTTCTCTGCAAATTCTGACTACATTAGTGCTTGTACTACTACCCCCATCATGGAACAGGGTCTGTTCCATGTTGGGGGTAGTAGTAGAGGGGCTGAGGGATTGATCGCACCAATCCGATCAGATATTATTAAGCAGGGGAGCGGGCGGCATGTTCCGATCCCCTGCAATGTACAGTAAACTTTCATTTATAGAAGCGCTGTGGTGGGCAAAGATGTATAGCATCGCTGGGGGGGTATATATCTGGCCCCTCCAGCATTTCTATATATCTTTCCCCCTGCTGCGCTATATCAAACTTAGTGCCCGCTGCGCTTGAATAAATGTACTGCACCCCAGCGCTATTATATATCGATACTGACCCCCGCTGCGCATATTCATATATATGCTGACCCCCCCAGCTGCATATTCATATTTTCTCCCTCCCCTGGCTGCCAATGAATAAAAACTCTATTAGTGGCGGAGCGGAAGTGTCTGTCATTCATAGCGGGCAGCAGCTGCATATCATGCTGTGGGGGTCAGACATATGGATATATGTCTGACCCTCACATCATACATATACAAATGCCGACTCACTGCTATGAATGACAAGTAAGCTACTAGGAGCAGCAGCGCGAGCCTCCCTGCACTGCTTTACTTGTCATTCATAGCGGTGAGCCGGCATTTGTATATGTATGATGTGAGGGTCAGACATATATCCATATGTCTGACCCCCACAGCATGATATGCAGCTGCTGCCCGCTATGAATGACAAACTCTTAGCAGCGTGAGTGGGCAGCAGCCTTCCGCTCCGCCGCTAATAGAGTTTTCATTCATTGGCAGCCAGGGGAGGGAGAAAATATGAATATTAATATGCGCAGCTGGGGGGGTCAGTATATATATAAATATGCGCAGCGGGGGTCAGTATATGCGCAGCGGGGGTCAGTATAGATATATAATAGGGCTGGGGGGGCAGTACATTTATTCAAGCGCAGCGGGCACTAAGTTTGATATAGCGCAGCAGGGGGAAAGATATATAGAAACGCTGGATGGGCCAGATATATACCCCCAGCGATTCTATACATCTTTGCCCACCACAGCGCTTCTGTATTAAAACCCTGCCAGGAGCCCTGATTGGCTCCTCGGTGGAGAATTTAAAAATTAAAGTTTACTGTACATTGCAGGGGATCGGAACATGCCGCCCACTCCCCTGCTTAATAACATCTGATCGGATCTGGTCTCAGAAGTGAGACCCGGTGCGATCAATCCCTTTGAGGAATTTACTGACAACACTGAGCTGTCGGTTTTCTGTGAAGCAAAACTCACAGGTTTTCCTGTGAGTTTTCTTCACATTCGGAGTATTTTTTCTCTTTTTGTCGGGAACACGCCCCTTTTATCAGGAAAAACGCCTCTTTTGTTGTTTTTTTTTCACTCTGAGTGATTTTGATTTTGTCAGGTTGTGCACCAGATTCTGGCGCAAATTCTGATGCAAATTCTGGCGCAGACAGAATTCAGGCACAAAACCCGACAAAAAGTGTCGGGATCCTGTTAGTAAATGAGGGCCATTGTATATGTGAATCAATATTATTAAATCAATTTATTTGGAATATCCATTTTCCTTACAAGGAGAGAGTTTCAAAGTTATAAAAATGCTAAATTTTGCTAAAAAAAAAAGGGCTCAGTCCTTAAGGTGAAAAAGGGCTCATTCCTTAAGGAGTTAAAAACGACTTCCATATCTTTGAGTAATATTACCATACCAATAGGAAAATTATCTGTCAAATGGAAACCTAGTCTTTATACATACTTCAAAAGGTACAAGATCAAAAACATAAAAAATATCAACACGTGCATAAACTCATACAAAGAAGCAAGTGTTTATGTTTCTATGCACCTTTCAAATCAAAATGGACAAATTGTATCTGACTGACTGAATCACAATCTTGGATACCTGAGTCTTGTCTGCCCTACTACAACTGCTTCTAGTTCCACTGGAAAGTAGGTAAATGCTGATGATCAATCAGTACAATCTTTGCCATCTAACTTTCTAACAATTTAACACTGACATAATAGACATTATATGATATTATGCAAAATTACAGAAGACAAAAGAAAAATTAGGAGTCTTTATTATATCTTTCACAATAAACTTAGTGTTTCTGTAATAGAAGATTAATGAGCAAATAAAAGCACATTAGGTGACCATAAATGGATATTATCAGCTCCAGTGTAAAATCCACTGCAGGGCTCCCAACTTCAATGGTTTATTTATTATATTAGTCTCATGTGGGGCAAAAGAACCTTTTGGGTCACCTCAGGCTCCAGTGCCAGATGTGACTGCAACTTTGCACTTCACTTAACCCCTTAAGGACCCGGGCTTTTTCCGTTTTTTCATTTTCAATTTTTCCTCCTTAACTTTAAAAAATCATAACTCTTAAAAATTTTCACCTAAAATTATATATAATGGCTTAATTTTTGCGTCACTAATTCTACTTTGTAATGACATTAGTCATTTTACCCAAAAATCTACGGTGAAACGGGAAAAAAAATCAATGTGCGACAAAATTGATGAAAAAACACTATTTTGTAAGTTTTGGGGGCTTCTATTTTTACGCAGTACATTTTTTGTCAAAAATGATACCTTATCTTTATTCTGTAGGTCCATACGGTTAAAATGATATCCTACTTGTATAGGTTTGAATTTGTATCACTTCCGAAAAAAATCATGAATACATGCAGGAAAATTTATACGTTTAAAATGGTCATCTTTTGACCCCTATAACTTTTTTATTTTTCTGTGTTCAGGGCGCTTTGAGGACTCATTTTTTGCGCCGTCATCTGAAGTTTTTAGCGGTACCATTTTTGTTCTGATCAGACTTTTTGATCACTTTTTATTCACTTTTTTGTGGTATAAAAAGTGATCAAAAATGCGCTATTTTGGACTTTGGAATTTTTTTGCGCGTACGCCATTGAACGAGCGGTTTAAAAAGCGGTATATTTTTATAAATCGGACATTTCCGCACGCGGTGATACCACATATGTTTATTTTTATTATTATTTACATAATGTTTTTTTTATTTTTGGAAATGCCGGGTGATTTAAACTTTTATTAGGGGAAGGGATAATTGAAAGGGTTAATGATTTTTTTACACTTTTCTTATGCAACATTATAGCTCCTATAGGGGGCTATAACATTGCATTAACTGATCTTTTACACTGATTGATCCATCTTCATAGGAATGGATCAATCAGTGTTTTCGGCGATTGAATGCTCAAGCCTGGATCTCAGGCTTGAAGCATTCATTCGGCGATCGGACAGCACAGGAGAAGGTAAGAGACCTTCCTCCTGTGCTACAGCTGTTCGGGATGCCGCGATTATACCGCGGCGATCCCGAACAGCTCCCTGAGCTAGCCGGGCACTTTTACTTTCGTTTTTAGCCGCGCGGCTCAGCTTTGAGCGCGCGGCTAAAGGGTTAATATCGCGCGGCACAGCGATCAGTGCCGCGCGCTATTAGAGGCGGGTCCCGGCTTCACTATGACGCCGGGCCCGCCGCGATATGATGCGGGGTCACCGTGTGACCCCGCGTTATATCGCAGGACCGGGACCCATGACGTATGCATACGTCATGGGTCCTTAAGAGGTTAAATACACCTCTTCATTCATAAACATAAATTACATTGAGAGCAATACCAATGTAAGTTGACACCATAAAAAGATGAACTTTGATTACTGTGTCTTAGGGGTTAATACCAGACACAATGCGATCTGTGATGTCCGATATTAAGCATGGGTCCAGGCCATTGCTAGGTGCCAGGACCAACTCCTCGTTATATCATAAGAGCGGAAGCAGGGCGTACATGTACACCCTGTGTCCTTAAGAGGTTAAAGGGAAGCTGTCATGTTGAAAATTTAACAGCCGTGTAAAAGTATGCCTATAGAGAGTCCTTTCAGTCAGGGAGTAGGACCACCCAAATGACTACCAGATTTAGCAAGGGGTTACATAAATAAATGACAAGTCATACTGGCACTTTTCCCACAAAGTAATATATCAGTCTGCTCAGCTCTTCCTGCTCTATAACATGATGTCTGCAGGTGTGACTGCATTTTCACAGTGACAGGTTGTGATGATCAAAGTCTATTGTAGTAGGAAATCAGAGAAGTAGCTTCTATTTAACTTGTTATAGCTGTAATGGGACAATTTCTTAAAAATGTTAAGACAATAGAAATGTTGGTGATCTGCTATATTTATTATTCTCCTTAAACTCCAAAGTTACCCTTATGTGTTGACAACACTTTATAAGTGTTATGTTTAATTGCTACGTGTTAACTGCTAATCTGCTTGATGCTTCCAAGTCATATGTTTTCTAGTAATGCAAAGCTTCAATAGAAGAACAGCACAGCTGCTTCCTCACAATAAAAATACCACTGGAAACCATGTTGATTTGCTTCTGTTGTTTACAACAATTCAAAGCAAGTTAAAGACATAAAAACAAACAAAAGGACTTGATACTTGCTCATCATTCAAAACTGATGCAATACAACCGAAATATATAATGATACATCTGCCTAGAACTAGTATATAATGAGACAATTATTGTAAGTCAGCAGTTAGACCTACACTGAGAGTTAATAGTCATGGGCTAGTCACTCCAAATAAATGGACCCAATGTTAGCATAGGAGTCATTTCCACACTAAATGATATTAATCTGTGTATACAGTGCTTAGAATATAACTTATATTGGCCAATGGCGGATATCTTCTGTATTGGGAATCTTAGACTGTCAGGCCTAGTAGGGAAAAACTTATATTAATGCCTTAGAATGCCTTCCCTATTATCAATTATTTATAGTTCGCATTGCACAATAGTAAAAAGTTTTTTTCTACAATTCTTATGCAAAAGCACATTGCCAACAGTTAATTCATTAATATTTCCATCCTAGGGTTATGAGGACTAGTATTTTGCAGAAAACAAGTACTTGACACAAAAAAATACATATATTTAAATGTATGCAATCCACATATATTCATTTTTAAAATCATTTTCAAACTGTGACCATTTGAAAGCCGGTTTAAACTGGAAAAATATACAAAAATGTGTATTTTTCAAACCCCACCTTGAGATCTGCCAAGTTGGGGGAAAAATTTTGAATTAAATAAATCACACCCTAGGACGCTTCTACCAAATGTTATTGTTATGCATGGAATGTCTAGCCATGTAAAAGAAGCAAATTTCTGGGTGTACACTGAAATAACAAACAGGTCAGAATACTGAAATAACATATATGGTGGTTGCGTGTCCAATTTTTTGTTTATTTTTGCTTTTGTAAAAGCTAAGGCTTAAGTGGTGACTCCGCATACCTGTAGTCTTTGTAACACCACCTAGGCTTTAAACACCGCAAAAGATCTCAGGCATGAAATGGTCACAAGTATTACTTTCCAGTAGATTTCACTTTTCTTTTTCAAGCTACAGCTTGACATTTTGCAAAATCTCTGGAGACCAAACAGTGAAATCGAGTTACTGCAGGAGTGAACTGTAAATTCCATGGAACCATGTAATATATCTTAACACAGATGGACACAGTACATTAAAATAACTGTGGATGATAATAGAACAATACCATCTGTTTTGTCTGGGGAAGACAACGCATATCAGCTACACTGTCAGTCATATCATATATCTTTAGTGTCATCATGTGGTAGGCGACAACTCTATATGTCAGGCCAAGTGAGCTCTTCTTTGGGGACTAATGAAAACAATACCAAGTAAACGCTGTGGATTTTTTTCCCCTTTTTTTGAAATTAAAGGGCAAGTCATTTAAAATACTTATAGAAGAAACATGCAAAAATAAAGGGGAGGAGTGGGTGAGTAGAAATACATAGGATCAAGTAGACAGACTATAGACAGATATCTTTAGAAATAGATTACCCATGTTAAAATATACTCAAAGGCGATAATCATATGTAAAGTTACACTAGACACCATACATGCTTTTGCAGCAGCCACTCAGTCTGTACCATATAAAAGTAATGAGGTTGTTTGAATAGGAGCGTGTAAAATGAATCCAATCTCCCTTTCCCTATCTCTGCTGTGTAAAACCTCAATGATTATGGTTTCTAAATTATGCTCAAGGGCAAATTAAAATTTGCATGAGAGTTTTGCTTGATGAGCTGGATGTTGTAAAGACAACAGCATGCAGTGTAACTTTTAATTCTGAATATTTCCCCGAAGACCCGAGACTATCTGGATTATAGGAAAATGAACAACTTGGCAAGCTGCTTCCCATTGAACAATGTATCTTCCTAACTGA
>NC_079192.1:247423873-247428873 GCF_029499605.1 Hyla sarda
GTAAGGACTAGACAACACATACACAAAACACTAATAATCTTATAATAATTCCTATATAATATAAATTCTGGCACCTCAAAAAACACATAGTATTTTCCATTCTTTCAAAACAACATTATTAATAATAATAATATTACACATAAATATAATAAATGCATTTTGTAGCCATAAAAAGTTTTTCTTGCTTATTCTAAAAAATAATAACAACAATACCTCTTGTTTATAATTATCTAGTATTTGGATTCACTAGTTTATGAAGATTATTAAGTATTCACATGACATAAAAACAATAAAAAAAAAAAACAGACAACAACAATTGTTTACTGGCCCCACTAAGAAGGATATTATCAAGAAGTAAAAATAGTAAAAATAAAAAAATAAAAAGCATCTGTGTTTAAAAAAATAAGCTGCTCTCATTTCACCTTATCTTAGACTTTGGAACAATTCATTTCATGGAGACAAGTATGGTATCAAGTAACAAATGTGGCCCTCTGGTGGAAAGCTAAGTATCACATTTGACATTTCTGCACTGTTTTCTACAATACACCGAATGCTAGAAAATTTGCTACACACAAGGTAAAGAAACACAGAAATACTAACTTTATTGGGACAAAGGCTACAAAAAAACAGACAGGCTGCTTAATAAAGGGAAACAGACTCCAAACAAAATACACATGCCAGTGCAAAAGGTCACAACACACTGGTACTGAGCAATGCAATATACACAAACAAATAAATAACAAATACAACAACTGGGTAAGAAATAAACAGAAGAAGAAATTTGGAAAAGCTGCACAAATACCTGGCTCTGGGCTAAGGGTGCTGCTTTATTTTTGTATGCAAATTGTGAAGAAAAACACCAAACTTACCTGCTGTTGTTGCAGATGCAGCAGTTCTACTGTGCTTACTTCACTGCACATGTCACCACTTGATCTCCCATCTCTGCTGCCAGCATCTAATTGGCTGCTTAGAGTGCTCATTCCATTTTGATTCATTGAACTGTTGCTTATTGTCTCTGTTGCAGATTCCTGCATCATGACTTAATACCTAAAAGTGATTAAGAAGTATCAATTAACACACACGTTACACCTTCGCACTTCTATTATCAAGATGTCCCTCTCTGCCAATTACAAAGACAGCATCTTTAGAAGGAGGGAAAAACACACTGGCTGCTCAGTAATTTACCAAGAAACGCAATACAAATTCAGCTTTTATCCAGATACTAATCACTAAAATTATGGACCCTATAAGCTTCCTTTGTGTGGTTACACTTAACAGCCAAAATAGCATGCTATGCAGGCAGCATGGCTAAATAGCATTTATGAATGGCTACATTTTAGGGTCTATCTATAAAATCAAGTCAAATAAAAGCCCGGCTGCACACACTCCACTATATTTCCTATTATCTAGCTTTGACAACCATGGATAACTATACAGCCTTATTTAAAATATTCCCTATCTTAATTCTGTCAGGATTTTACAGCACATCTTATGCAAGGCTATTGTTTAATGATGCAAAGCTAATCATACAAAATTAAAATTTTGTACCAGTGTTACAAATCATATGGTATCAAGCATCAGTATCAATGATAAATAGTCTTATGGGCTCCCTTTCTCTCTCTCATTTTTTATTTTTTTTCGTGCCTAAATAAAATTTTGCCTCCGAGGCATTTTAAGAAAAAGCTCCTGCTGCAAACACGTCAGATATTGCCTATTTTTTTAATCAAACAGCTGATATTCATTTATTTTTCTGACATTTAAAACATTTAATACTGTCCTTCCTGGGAAGTAATTAAGCTTATGCATGAGCAGCAATCAAACTGTTCACTTGAAGATGACTTAAAACTCAATTTTAACATAGGCAAATAAATGAAAGATATAAAATTAATTTTCCAGGCATGTATTAGATATGAAAGCTAGAAATAAAATCTATCAAGAATATCACTAATGATTGTGCTATAAACAGCATAAATTATGCATATTACCTTCTCTACAGTAATAAATGTTTTATCGTTTTCACTGCATAAATATACTGTACTTTCTGGGTAGCAATGAGATGTCCTGCCAAGATCAGTTGAAATCCTTGCAGTAAATAAAGAACCAAGTGCCCTTACAAACTCGGATTTCAAGGTATATTGTGCGTGTATTTTATGGAAAGGTCAATACGGTGCATGCCCCCCCAACTACAATTTATAACATTGTAATGGTCTCAGGACGCTAAGGTGGCTGTCAGTGCAGTTAGCAGCCACACAAAACTTATCACACTACACACACAATAGGCAAATGATGTTTTTCACACTGCCGCTCGCATTAAAAGCCCCAATCAGTTGTGTGTGCACTGTGACACAATATCAAGATAATGACATTTCACTATTCACTATTTACTCTCCACAGCATAATGATAATGGGGAGAAAAAGCATATGAGGTAAGCAGTTCACCGCTGCTGACACTACACTTGACATACACCTCACATAGCTGTTACTTGGAAATATGCAGATAATTATTTTAAAAATTTCGAAAAACCATAGTAGGACCATAATGAGGGTTTACGGTTGCCGCTTACTTGGCGAATCTGGCTGAATGTTTTTTTTGTCCAGGAAGTGTTAACAGTGCAGTCCTAGCTACTGTAACTATAGTAAACAATCACTAACCAGATGTGTTTATGAACAAACAGAGCCTGTTAAACATACCATTAAACATTAACTAAGAAAAGGATCACAAATGGAAAATGTGATTCACGTAATAAAATTTCGCAAGAAAAAAAATAAAAAAACAAAAAACAACTAAGAAAAACACAAAGCTACTACTCTTTTCCGAGATTAGGAGGTTAATAAGTATTCAAATTAGGCATAAATTTTACATGCACAATGTTTAAAATATTCAGCAAAATATGTCTGATTTCCCTCTCTGGATGTTTGAAAATTCTAATGTACTTTTCCCCTCCACCAAAGGAAGAAAAGGAATATGTCTTTTTTTTATAAATTTTTTTACATTATTTTATACTTTCTAAGAATTTAAACTGAAATACATCATAGAAAAATCGCAGAAACTTTATCAAGACAGTTAGAGGACAACTGTGAACTCGTAATTTGCGCTTTTAACCTTCTGACCTCAATCACCGAGACATTATGACCGGCCAAATGTAAAATTATTTAGTAAATAATTGAAAAGAATGGGGCTGTATCTGTTAACATATATGGTAGAGAGACATCTGTAATAATACATAAACTCTAGAAGAAAAAGCAAACAAGGCTGAGTCTAAGCAAATTAAAATGTTATGTTGACAAGGAGTTTATGGCCTGTGGTTTGTGGATCCTTGTTAAGAGCTTAGAGTATGTTTAAGAGGTACTTTCTAAAAGGTTATTATAACAGTATTTTATTCTAAGCTATCGCACGAGCGGACACCCCATAATACAGGAGGCATATCAACTCCTAAAGTTTCAGTTGCATGAAAGCTGAAACAAATACAGAAATGTTCAATGCACGACAATTCCGTCGACAAAGAGACTCTGCTTTTTCCTTTAAGCATTTTTGAATGTTTTTTTTACTTTTTTTTTTTAATAAAAACTACGGTGAGGACGTTTTAGGAATGCTGCTCATGAGACGAAAGTTTAATACATTGTATGCATGCCAGGACGTTTGTAGAGGTTCTTTTGATCAGACAGTTATGGGTGGAGATTTAACATCCGTTCTGTCATGTTCGGGCAGAGGTCCCAATATTTACCCCATGCTCACACATAGCAAGATAAACAGCTGCTTTGAATAGTGAGCCATTATACACACTGGATTCCTAGCAGCACAGTGGCCTAACCACTGAATGAAAAGCCACCAGAGGAGACACAAAACAGACCTTAGAGATGGGATCTCATATTTCCACTACTACAGCAATGGGAAGAAATAAAGCACATAACTTCAGCCACTAAGCTACTCTCTATATTTATCAGCTTTTCTGTCTGTGTTTTTTTTACCTCTGGTTCAGCATGCAATATTCCATCCATCGCCGTACCCACAGAGGGAGGAAATAATTCAGCAAGTTTTCTTTCCTCACCAAGTGGCATTAGAGATACTTATTCTCTACATCACTTCCCTTTTGAAACATTAAACTGACACTAGAAGTGACTGCACAAGATTGCATTTTCTCTTCCTAAACAACCTGAATTGAAAGGTTACTTAGTGTAACAATATTTACTTGCAGAATTGTGTTGTTACCAAGGGTATAATGGATGGTGGCTATGCAGGTTTACGCAAGAATGAGTGAAGCATGAGGCGTTAGCCATGTGTTTGACATGTTTCAAATTGCTATAATCCAGCATTAAACACACCCAGCAATTCATGCCATTTCTTGCAGCCATAATCTTGAATAAAGCGTGCACAACCACTTATTATATAAATTAGTATACGACTCCCTGTTATAGTCACAACAGCGCTTTTGTGTTTATTTTTCATCAAGATGTGCCTTTCTTATTTGTACAAATAGCAGGATAGAAAGACATAGTTCAATTAGACTCGTTCACTTTATGATAGGGTAGCGCTGAGATTCAGGCCCGTTTGTTTTGTTTTTCTTTCATAGCAAAGTATGGATTATTTGGGTGTTGAATTCCTCCGTGCCAAAAGTGTCTTTTTTTTTTTTTTACTTCAAATGATCACTGGCTTACATCTCCTTTCTCTATACTGCTGTGTTTCCAATGTAATGCAATCCACCCAAGAGTTATATACAGTCAAGGACAAAATGGCAAGTTACCTAAACAAAAGGAAGTACTGTGGTGGCATTCCATGCATTCCTTCTATTCAGTGGAACAAGTTTTTTTTTAGGTCTTGGGAAGTGTGCAGACATTTTTAAATGTCCAGCTTCTTCAAGGTCTTCAGGAGATGTGTATTTATGAAACTCAAGAAACACAGCGGGGGAAACTTTTTACAGAATGAAACCCTTTTTGGATTATTAGCAAAAAGAACAGGTACTGAGAGAGAAACAGGGAGGTATTATGCCGCACCACTCACT